>NW_006399852.1:7624994-7634992 GCF_000299155.1 Elephantulus edwardii
GAGGGAGTTGTTCTTTTGCTTTTCAAGGAGAGGAGCAAATGGGGGGGGGAGGGGGGAGGGGTTTGTGCGGGGAGAAGGGTGCAAAAATGAATGAATGGAATCCCAAAGTCTCTGTAGATGTTCATTGAAATGAAAAATAAACAACCTAAATTTAAAAAAAAATTAATAGCTTAGAGAAAAGGTCATCTAAGAGAATGGAGAATGTGGGAATTACTGAATGATATTAATAATTTCACATGCAAGTAAAATCTTCGTAAAGATTATTAAAAAATGACTGAAGCAGGACATTAACAGAGACTGCAGGACATTCAAGATGGATTTGAAAGAGGCCACAGAACAAAGGATATCATTGTCAAGTGGATATGACTAAAAGCAGAGAATATAAAAAGATGTTTCTTTTGTTTTATTGACTGTACAAAGACATTGAACTGTATGGGTCATGATGAACTATTTGGTAACATTGAGCAGAATGAGAATCCCAAGACACTTAATTATGCTCAAGTAGAATCTGCGTATGATCCAAGGAGTAGTCATTTGAACAAGACAAGAGGATATTAGTGCATGGTTTATAATGAGGAAAAATGTGAGTCATAGTTGTATTCTTCCACTACATCTCTTCAATTTGTAAATTGAGCAAATAACTTGAGAAATTGGACTATATATATAAAGAAGAATATGGCTTCAGGACTGGAGAATCATCAAGGACCTTGGTAAGACAGATGATACAAACTTGCTTGCTGAAAGGGAGGACGTGAAAAACTTACTGAAGAACAAACACGACTATCTTCAATTTGAATTATTCTTGATCATAAAGAAAACAAAAATCCTTACCACTGAACCTTTAGACATTTTCATGAGAGATGGAGAGAAGGTTGGTGTTTTAAAGGAATTAATTTTACTTAGTTCCACAATCAATGCCCATGGCAGCAGCAGTGAAGAAATCAAAACACATATTACTTTGGACAAATCTGCTGTCAAAGCCTTCTTTAAAGTGCTAAAGAGTAAGGATGTAAGCTTAAAGACTACAGTGTGTCTGATGCAAATCATGGTATTTCCAATTACTCCCTATTAATCTGAAAGTTGGGTACTAAATAAGCATGACTGAAGAAGAATCACTATTTTTAAATCATTAGGTTATCAAGGAGTATTAAATACATTAGAGACACCCAAAAGAATAAATAAATTTGGGAGAACTGTGGCCGGGATGCTGCTTAGAGGCAGGAATGGTCAGACTTTGTCTCCCATATTTTGGACATGTTATTTGAAGGGGCCAGTCCTTGGAAGGGGATCTTATGGTTAGATAGGCAGAGGGTCAGAGAATGAGAGGAAGACCCTAAATAATGAGCTGTCATGGTGACTGCAACAATGGGTTTAGGCAAAGCAGAGATTGTCTGACATCGCATCAGGCAAGTTTTCTATGTGTTGTATATGAACTGGAGTCAACCGGATGACATCTAATAAAAGGAACAATATTGAGTTGTATTTCCCACTCAGTCAAAAAGAGGCAATATAATGTGTTTACAAGCACTGCAGTCAAGAAAATAAGAGTGTTAATTTCCCCATGGAGGTGTGTATCCCAGGACAGCTTCTAAAATACCTTGTTTCAGTTCTCACCTAGAAAATGTAAATAATGTTGTTTCCCCGATCACTAGAGTTCCTGGAATGATTGATAAACCTATGTCTAGTATAATATGCATTGCCCAGCAGATTCAATATATGTGAGCTATCATTATTTGTATTATATCTGCTATAGCAGTGTGGAATTCTGGTGTTCTAATGGGTAAAGAGCTGCACTACCAACCCAAAGTTCAAATCCATCACCAGTTCCTCAGCAAAAAAAGATGAGCAATCTCCTCTGTGCATTCTACAATATTTGAAAACCCACTGAGGGTCAGCTATGAGTCATTTCCAACTTGATGCCAATGAACGAATGAATAGCATCTTAGTTGAGCACACCCTGCCTCAGAGTAATGGGCGTATATTAACCAAAAAAAAGCCTGTCACTAAATTGAAAGTTAAAAAGCAAAGCAAAAACTGATTTCATTATGTCAGTAATTTAGTGAGCATGAAGCCAGCGCTTAAGCAGCTGGTCCACCTCGCCTTCTGACTGACAACCTTAAGAGATTCCACATGGGAGTTGAGGAGGGAGTCGGATAATAGGTAGAAAGTGTGAGCTCTCTTTCTTTCAGCTCAAAGAATGCTGGTTAACATTATGCATGAAAAGCACTGTCCAGAGGTCACTATTCATCCTTAGATTGACATCAGACACTGAGTACGATGGGAAGATGAGAGCGACGGCACAGTTGTTTTCCTTGGCCTGAGAAGTTGTCATTCAGTAACTTAAATCTCTGTCCTAGGTTTGCATTGAAGCTGTTTGAGGAAAGCCATTTTCCAAAGCTATGTCAAATTCTACATAGCTTTTCCAAATCTACTTTTAAACAGCAGCATCATTTCTTGCTGCTTCCAGATTATCTTCCATAGAACCTTCATTTCTTTTTAAGACACTATCAGAGTTCATTTCTAAACCAAGCTTTCTTTTGTTTGTTTGTTTTGAGGGGTTTTTTTTCTTTCCATTATAAATTGGATAATCTTATTAGATTTCTAAAACAATTTCGATTACTGTTGGAGGGCACCTCAAGTCAGATTCCGTAACACTGGAGTCAGCAAACTCTGACCAGATGGCTGAATGGGCCCACTGCCTATTTTTGTAAATATATTTTTGTTGGAATTCAGCCACTCTCACTATTTACATATTGTTTAAGGCTATTCTGTTACTACAATGACTAACAAACAAGTACTATTTGGGCCTTTACTGTTTTTTAAAGAGTTCTCTCTTTTTTCTTTTCTTTTTTTTAAGTATCAAATATTTGTGTGAAAACAGTGGCCAACTATGGGAACCATCCATCAGCTGATGTCACAATAATGAAGGTATCAGTTCCACAAACATTTTCCACCAAGGTAGCAATGTGTCATAAAGAAACCTGTCACTTCAAAGTGTTTTCAGTTTTTATCATCCAAAAGGTTGTCAGAGTTACTACATTTTAAGAGGAACCACTGAAAATTTTCTATATTAAGCATCCCTTTCTGGAACCCACACTCAGCTAGAGTTGTTTTGTGAAGCTAAATTAGGGGTGGCTTGGGTGGTAAAAAACAGGTATGGGATACTCATAAGGCTATATATATTACATTTCATAATTGGAAAAAAAATTTTAAAAATCTTCAAGACTCGTCATTAAAGGTACATGCTTATTCACTCAGAGTACGGGTTTGATAAGGATGGACAGGTCAGAAATTGGTTATCTAAAATGAGGATAGTAAGAAATGAGGCATGAAGTAGCTGCCTTGCACATTTCCACAAATGTAGTTATTAAGATGATTGTAAGAGGAAAGATAATTCTTCAAGTATGAAAGTTAAAGGCTAGAAAAGCTAGAAGATAGTCTGTGGTTGTGGTGTTGAGGGTTCATTGTTCGAGTTTGACTTTACCATATGGATTGACAGGGACATGTGAGTGGGATGTCTTGGTTCCTGACATCAAAGTGAGTGGATTCAGCAGCAAAAACCTAAGAATCTTACTACCAGCAAAGAAGACACAGAGAATGCAGAGTGCATACAAGTCCTCTGGGGAGAAACATTATCTGTGCCACTTGGACGTGGGCCTTCAGGAGCAGCAGCTGCAAAACCACAGCAAAGAACCTGAGAAGTGACATGAGACAGAGTTGATGTAGGGACTGCTATCCCATGGATCCAGAGCCAGGAGCCTGCACCTCAGTTTTCTTGAGTACGAGGAGGAGAGACCACATAATTGGCAGGACTATCAGCTTTGTATCACTGGTCTAAAGCCACAGGACAGAAGGCTGAAGTGCCTATGAGCACATTTTGAAAGCTGCCCTGAGTGAGTGATTGTATTCTGCTGCTAACCTGTTTACAGCCTTTTGACTTCCCTAAAGAAATAACATGATCAGGAGGGGGTAAAGAAATTAATGTGTGTGAACGAAAAAAAAAAAAGGTAGTGTTATTTAAAAAATAAAAGAAAAACAAAACCCACAGCTCATTGCCGTTAAGTCAGAACCTACTCAGAGCTGACCCTCCCGGGAACTTGCAGAGACTGGGAAGAGATAGCCCGTTTTTCTCCTGTTGAACAACTGCTGGATTCTATCTACCTGCCTTTGTGTTGGCAATGTAATTCTTTACTCGCTAGGCCATCAGAGATCCCACAAATAACAACAAACGATTCTCACTTTGGAAATCTTTGAGACCAAATTTGAAGAATCTAAATCAAAAAGTAAAACCATTGCCATCAAGCAAATTCTAACAACCCCATGTGTGCAGAACAAAATTCAGTTTCCACAAGGTTTTACGGTATGTGGCCCTTGTGAAAGTAGATTGGTAGATCTTTCTTCTGAGCAGATACAAATTAGAAGCCATTCTGTTAATAGTCAAGCACACAACTAATTGAGTTGTCTACTGAAGACCCATTTAATCAAATACATACAGCTCCTGTTCTTTTTCATTTCCTATGAAGTCCCCAATACCATCAGTAGAATCTCAGCAACAATTCCGGTCCAATTTTGAGAAAAAGTAATAGGTACTGCGTATTAAGAGGGTTACATTTCATAACGAATTATTGCAGTCACTGGGCCCCAGACCAGAACATACTGAGGGTCTGCAGTCATAAAAGAAACGTAGTCTGGATAATTTGCTCCATTAGCTGAATTTGAAGCAAAAAATGAGGGAATAAGAATTTATGTAGAAGAATAGAGAAATTACTTCTGGATCCCCATGCAAAGACATGCTTTGATTTTTTTGGTGTTCAGTTTTTCTTAACTTCAGGGAAAATAAGATTTACTTCCTTTTGAAAGGACCAGAGTTAACGATCTTCTTTTAAGAATAAAACTCATTATATTGTCCTTTAATGTGTTTTGTACTTTCTACAACATGTTCCATGTGTGGGTAGGTTGTGTACAGAGGGGTCACAAATATCCTGAATAATGTTTAGCTTTCATTGGCTTTCCATAATTCAACTGTCGATAAAATTTGACACTCAGTTAAAATTATCACATCCCTTGTGGGATGCAATTTGAAAAAACATTTAAGAGACACAGAATGTTCACAGCCTTTGACCCACTTATCCTGTGACTAGGAATTTGTCTTAAGAATTCAGAAGGAAGAAAAAAGGTCTTAATAACTAAAGAATTATTTATAATCACAAAAAGCCCCGTATCTTTATGTCCAAAAAATAAGGCAATAATTAAGTGAATTATGGTACATCAACTAGAAGAACCACTATACAGCCATTAAAATAATTAGGGAACCTATGTACCAACACAGAAAGTATTTATGGCGTAATATTAAGGAAAAAACTAGAATGTAAAATTATATCTGCATTATGATTATAATATGAAAAAATTATGTATGCATATTGACAAGAATTAAAAGAAACTATAAAATTATTTGTTTGATAAGCTAAAATAAAGACTTATTTAGAGTGGTGAGATAGAGGCTGTATTTCTTTCTTAATAAATGTTTATTTTTATGGTGCTGCTTGTTTTTATGGTGTTGTTTATAAACTTAAAAATCGAGAAGATTATCTCATAATTTCACTTCCTTTCATAATTTAAAATAACTTAGAAACTTCATCAGTCATGATCTAGTTACAAAGAAGAGCAATAAATGCAGCCAGATTAAGCTGAATAGCATTATTACAGATCAAAACAATGGTTGAAGAAATAGACTCTATAAAGTGAATGCTTTTTTTTTATTATTGTATAAAACATGTATGGGGATTCAAGGGGGTAAGGCTTGGGAGCAGAAGACTAAGGATGGGCAGAGATGAAATCACAGGGCTGCATAATTTGGTGGGTGGATGGAGTGGGTGAAGGAAATGAGAAAGATCCAGAAGGGACCAGAAAAGACAGGGTAATGGTGAGCATAGTCCAACAGTGATTAATTTTTTTTTAACAAAGAAATTGTCTTTTTCACTTGTGGGTTTCTCATTGGAAATGGCACACAGACTCTCTGGCTGCTTCATGCTGAACAGGGCATTGAGATGAAGGAAAAGAGGAGCCCACTTTAACACTTTACCGGCGGTCCTGAGTTGAAGCTACATGATTTTTTGTTCAGTTAGAAGATCTTTTCCTAGAATTTTCTACCCTCTGGACAGCAAAGTGTTTGCTAAGGTGAGTCCAGTGGGGGTGGATGGTTGAACCTGAGGCTCCAGCCTCCTTTGCTTCCTTAGCTGGAAGCTTTTTTCCCTTTTGTCTCTGGAACTGGTCTCAGGGTTCAGGTCTGGAGCAAGACTCCGCGTTCAGATTACCTATAGAAAAGGAAGCAAACCTAAAGAGAACAAACTTACAAGCTACAAAGAGAAGGGCTTTGGTGGTGTTACTTACAGATGTACTGAAGAAGGGGGTGGAGGAAAGGGGATTAGATAAAATTCTTTGAACACACCAGGTGGCTCTCCCAGTGACCTGATGGCTTTTCCCAGGGCTGGGCCAGGTGGTTCTCTCTGATCAAAAGGAGCTCTGGTGGCCTTGTGGCAAAGGCACAGCAATCTCAAAGGCACATGGTTCATGGCCACCAGCCACTCTGCAAGAAAAGGATTGGCAATCTCCGCCCATGAAATTAACTGCCTCTGAAAAACCACCCAAGGGTCAGCTATGGGTTGGTTCTGATTCTGTGGTACACAACAACATCACCCAAAATACCCCACAAGGATTAGGATTGGGCCACCAAAAGAGCTATTCTCTCCTGTCATGAAGAAAAAGGAATTTATAAAACTGGAAAGATCTCCCACGGTCCTTAGGTCTAAAACTATATTGGCATGCTATGAGTTGCAACAGTAGTACGGGATTTTATTGCTGCCCTTTTTCTCTTGCCATGTGACCAGCTCCAAATTCAATTCTTGAACTCAATAACCCAATACCATCAAATCATACCAGCTCACAGAAACCTTGCAGGATAAAGCAGAACCACTTCATGACATTTCCAAAGTTGTAAATCTTCATGAAAACAGACTGCCTCATCTTTATTTCTTGTGATCACTGTGCACAAGCTACTTGGAATTGACCCATAGCTGACCCTTCAGTGGGTTTTCAGAGGCAGTAAATCACTTTGGAGGAGATAGCTCATCTTTCTCCCTTGGAGCCGCTAGCAGATTCTAACAACATACTTTTGGGTTGGCAGCATCACTCCTTAGAGCTGCTTACAAAGTCAAAATGCTATTAGCAGAAATTGGAAGCAGGAGTGGCATCCACTTTCTAAACAACATGCCCCTGGAAACTCTATGAAACTCTATGAACTTTGATAAACAGCGATAGTTATAGAAAGACTTTGGGCCTTTTGTTCATAGGGTCGCTATGAGTTGTGCTTGACACAAGAGCAATCAACAACAACAGTAACAATTAATAGAAAAATTGTCTTTATAACAATCCCCTATGGCCTCTTGTCTTATATAAATGTTTTTAATTGATAGTATCTAAATTTACACAAGGTATTTCCCAGCTTCTGTGATATTGTTATTGTCGGGTACTGTTGAATTGGCTCCAACTAACAGCGATTCTGTGTACAACCGGATAAAGCCCTGTTCAGTCTTGCCGTCCTCACAGTCTCTGCTGTGCTTTAGTTCATTATTGCAGCCACTAAATGTTCATAACTGTAGAGAGGCTTCAGGTCTTTTCTTTATAGGGTCGCTTACAGTTGTACTCGACTTGAAAGCAATAAACAACAATGTCAATTCATTTGATAGAGGTTATTCTCTTCTTTTATTGGCCTTTTATTTGACCAAATATTACCTCTTTCTTCAGGGACTGGCTTCATCTGATGTGCTGTTATTATTGTGAGGTGTCACGAGTTGGCTCACCACAACCCTAAGAACAGCAGATCAGAACCTTGCCCATATCTGTGCCAGTCTTATGAGCTCTGTCATGCTCAAGCCCTTCGTGGGAGTCACTGTGCCGATTCATCTCCTTCAGGATCTTCCTCTTTTTCAATGACCATCTACCTTTCCCAGCATGATGTCTAGCTCCAAACACTGATTCTGAAAATACGCCCCGAGTGAGATGAAGTTTTCCTAAAATATAGGAGATATAGTCTTCTCGTTCTCAAAGCATTCCAGCAAACTTCTTTCAAAACAGATTTCTTTGTTCTCTTGGAAGTCCTTGTTATATTCCACATTCTTCACTAATGCCAGAATTGAAACATACTACTTTTTTCCCATATTCCCTATTAGTTATCTAACTTTCACATGTATCTGAAGCAACTGAAAAGAAGATGGATTGGGTTAGGTGTATCAGCTCTAAAAATGACATCCTTATATATTTGATTTCTCGACATTTTCTACAGTGTTGACAGTAGATCTAAATAAGTCCATTATTTGACAATTTCAATTCCCCCCCCCATTTATGATAATGTTGCTCATTGGGCCGGTTGTGAGGATTTTTGTTTCCTTGAAGTTTAATCCATACTTAAGCTTAATCCCTTAAAGGGATCTCTGGTGGCCTAGAGGTAAGAAGCTGTGTTGCAATCCCAAAGGCATGCAGTTCAAATCTACCACTGCTCTATAGGACTTGCTGTTATGTGCTGTTGAGTTGCCTGTGACTCATAGCGACCCTTTGTACAACAGCCCTAAACCATGCTCTATCCTGTGACAATCTTATTGTTTCTGACACACCTACCCCCATTACCCAGTCACTGAATCAATCCACCTCATCAAAGCTCTTCCTCTCTTGCACTGTCCCTCCACCCTCCCAAGCATTATGTCCCTCTTCAAGGGCTGGTCCTGCCTGGAAATATATCCCAAGTATGTCAAAGTTTAAGAATCCTTGTCTTTAAGGAGCAGCCTGGTCTCACCCTCTCTAGGACAAACTTATATGTTCTCTGAGTAGTCCATGACATATTCAATACTCTTCTCCATTACCACAGCTCAAAAACATCAATTCTGCTTCTATCATCCCTAGCCATTGTCCAGCTTTTCAATGCATAGCAAGTAACTGCAGAGACCATGGCCTGGATCAGGCCTATCTTAGTCTCCAGAATGACATCATTGTTCTTTAGTACTTTGGAGAAATCTCTGAAAACAGACTTTCCCAATGCAATCTATCTTTTTATTTCCTGGCTGCTGGTACCAAAAGTGTTGATTGTGAAGCCAAGCAAACTAAAGCCATGACCAATCTCAATCTCTTCGCCATCTATCATGATGCTACCAATTGTCCCAGTGGTGAGAATCTTTGTTTTCTTGATATCGAGCCTCAATCCATATTGAACGCTGCAGTCCTTGACCTTCTGCAGCAAGTGCTTCAGGTCCTCCTCAGTTTCAGCAAGCACCGTTGTGTCATCTGCGTGACACAGATTGTTGATGAGTTTACCTACAAACCTTATGCCACATTTCTCCTCACAGATCCCAGCTGCTGAAGGGAAATCTACTCCAATGCAGTTAACTGCTTCTGAAAACCCACTGGAGGGTCAGTTATATGGGTTGGCTTCAACTTGATGGCACACAATAACAAAAAACCTTCATTCTCAATTCATTTTCTTCAATAAATGCTGCAAGTCCTCTTTCCTTTCAGCAGTCATGATCATGACACCTGCCTGTCAGATTGTTAATAAGTATCCTTCCAATCCTGGCACCACCACCTTCTTCAGAGACTCCATCTACTCAGATAATTTGCTCAGCCCACAGATTGCATACATATGATGAAAGGACGCATCTTTCCGGATTTAAACCATGAAATATGCCCTTGGTCTGTTAAATGACTACGATACACAAGTATACACAAGTTTCTCATGAGCAGAATTAAGTGTTCTACAATTTCTACCTTTCATAATGTTTTCAGAATTTCTTATGACTAAAATATCTGAAAGCCTTTGCACAGATAATAAAATACAAGTAAACACCTTTCTGGTATTTACTGTTCTCCTATCTGGTATTGTTGTTGTTGTTGTTGTGTGCCGATAAGTCATTTGCGACTCATAGCAACCCTATGTACAACAGCTCTAAACC
>NW_006399852.1:7638227-7657279 GCF_000299155.1 Elephantulus edwardii
TCTTCCTGTAGCTTTGGCTTCTTGGTGCTCTAATGCAATACTCGGAGTCTCATCTGACATCCATCTGACAACAACCCTATGAGCAATTAATCTGAACTTTTAATGCTTCCTGGATCATTTACTATTCTGCCCAAGGCATCCTTCAGTATTACAACTCGAGGCTTGAATTTGTTCTTCAGTTTCTTCAGCTCGAGAAATGCCTAGTGAGCCCTTTTGATTTTCTGACTCCAACTCATTGCACATTATAAGACTTTACTTTGTTTTCCTGTGCTGCCCTTTAAAATCTTCTGTTCAGTTCCTTAATGTCTTGATTTATTCCCTTTGCTTTGGCTTCTCAGCACTTTAGTGCAATATTCAGAGTCTGGTCTGACATTTATTTTGATCTTTTCTTCCTCCTCTGTCTTTGTAATGACCTTTTGCATTCTTCATGGATAATATTATTGATATCCCACAGGTCATCTGGTCTTTTCTCATTAGTGTTCAAGGCCTCGAACCTGTTCCAGAGATGGTTTTGAATTTCAAGTGGTATAGAGCAAGGAAACATTGTATGGTTCAAAATTGGGAAGGGTGTATTCCAGAGATGTGTCCTATCTCCATATTTTCAATCTGTATGCAGAACAGATCATCCAGGAGGTTGAGCGGTCTGAGGAGGAATGTGGCATCAGGATCAGAGGAAGACTTGTCAATAGCCTGCATTAAGAATATGATACACAATTTTTCTTGCTGAAACTGAAAACAACCTGAAGTGCTTGCTGCAGAAGGTCAAGGATTGCAGCCTTAAATATGGATTAAAGCTCAACATCAAGAAAACAAAGATTCTCACCACTGGGCCAATTAGCAGCATCATGACAGACAGAGAAGAGATTGATAATGTTAATAACTTCCGTTTGCTTGGCTTTACAATCAACACTCTTGGTATCAGCAGTCAGGAAATTAAAAGATGAATTACATTGGGAAAATTTGCTATCAGGGACCTCTCCAGAGTACTGAAGAGCAACAATACCAGTCTGGATACTAAAGTGTGTCTGACCCAGGTCATTAGTCTTCACAATTACTTGCTGTGAATCAGAAAGTTAATCAATGACTAGGGATGCTCGAAGGAGAATTGATGCATTTGAACTGTGGTGCTGAAGAAGAGTATGGAATATACCACGGACTGCTAGGAGAACAAACATATTCATCCTCGAGAAGGTGAAGCCTTAGAGGCCAGGCTCCTTGGAGGCCTGGATTCTGAAGCGCCATCTGACATACTTTGGGCATGTTGCAAGAAGGGACCAGTCCTTGGAGAGAGACATCATGCTTGGGAGAGTGGAGAACAGTACAAGAAAGAAAGACCCTTGAGATGGATTGACTCAATGAATTGGGGAAATGGAGTAGGTATGTCAGAGACAGTAAGGTTGGCACAGGGTAGAACAGGGTTCAGAGATGTTGTACCTAGGGTCACTATGAGTCACAGGCAACTCGTTGGCACATAACAACTAACACACCAACAATTTATTATGGGTAATACTAATGATGAGACGGATCAATCCTGTGACTGGAGCAGTGGGAATAAATGCGTTTGAGATGGCGAGGTTGGCACAGGATAGAACAGCATTTAGAGCTCTTGTACACAGGGTCGCTATGAGTCGCAAGCGACTCGATGGCATGTAACAACAACAACAACACTAATGATATTGTTCAGTAATTTCCACATTAAAGGACTAGACTAGAACAGAGAACAGTCTCTAAAATCTGCATACATAAAACAGAGGATGCACCTTTCTATTTTAATTTGAGATATACAACTAATTCTAATATAGTATGTCCCAATATTAGGATCACAGAGAATTAGAATCTATATGAGAGCAGCTAATTGCAACAGCAGTGATCATTCTGCAAAGAGAGGAGAAATTGCCACTCAAGAATATTGATGGAAAAGTATTTAGACCAATGTTGTCTGGATTTAGCTCTGAATATGTCACTAACCTATACAGCAATTAGAGGATAATGCAATTAAAGAGAATCTTTTCAAAAATTCAGGAAGGACAAGCCAAATGATAGTGCTTTAATCAAATAATTACACCGCTGTCCAGCTGGGCCACAAGCTCCATGTGTAGCAATAGCACAGCATCTGCCACATCGGTAATAATTTATAAGTGTCTGATAAACGAAATCGAGCAAACAGGTGTTAGAAGGCCAAATCTTATCTTAGCGAACTGAAGCTGCCAAAAATATTGGCACTGAAATTTGAAACACAAACCACAACTTGAAAAATGGTTCACCGACTCACAAAACAGAAAAGCTAACAAACCACGAAATACAAGCACATTACCTAAATTCAAATTGTGATACTACTTTATTCCTACTCACATACCACTAGATAAAATGTCAGTATTCTATTCTAATTCCGCATGGAATCATAAGATCTCTAAATGTTCTAACAACTCTCACTACCAATATCTTTCCCTAATGCCTCTTTGAAGAAGGATGGGCAATCTCTTTGTGATTTACTGTCTCTGAAAGCCCCTGGAGGGTCAGCTGTGGGTCAGTTCTGATTGGCTGCACACAACAACAACAATGCCTCTTTAATGGTTCCTACAGGTACAAAAGACGGTGGCCTAGTGCATAAGGAGTTGTGCTTTCAACCCAAATGCAGGTAGTATGAACTCACTAAGGGAGAAAGCAATCTTCTCTCATGTGACTTACAGTCTCAGAAAACCCACTGAAGGGCCAGCTATGAATTGATTCTCATTCAATGGCACATAAAAACTAACCTGTAAGGAGAGTCATTGAAACAAAAAGAGTGGATCTGGGGAGCTCTGGTGGCCTAGTGGCAAGGAGCTACAACTACAATCCCAGAGGCGAACGGTTCGAATCCACCAGATGCTCTGCCGGGTAAGGAGGGACAATCTCCTCCTGTACTAGTCAGATCTGATTTGACAGTACACGCACACAAAAATAATAAAATAAAATAAAAGAGTGGATCTACAAAGAAACCATTTCATGAGGTAGTGCATGATAAAGAACCAATAATAACCAAGAAAGAAGACCAGGCAGTCCTGACAAATCATAAGGCTTTAGGAATTGACACTGACTGAGATAGACACAAACAGAGGCAACCAGGGATCTGTTCACTTGTCTCTGCCAAAATCTGACGGACAGCTGCCTGGCCAATCAACCGGAAAAGAAACACATATTCTCATACAAAAAAAAGAGCTGATCTAATACAAAGTGGAAATTATCAAACAGCATCATTCACAGCACAGGTTAGCAAAATCCTAAATTGTATTCATTAGATAGAACTCTAGGAATTAGGGATACCATTGCTGACGTCAGAGGATTGTGACTGAAAGCAGAGAATACCAGAAAGATCTTTACCTGTATTTTTTTTATCATCAAAAGCACTTGTCCTGTGGATCATAACATTGAAAACAATAGGAAATACAGTATCCCTAATTGTGCTCTTGCAAAACCTGTACATAAAGAAAGAAGCAGGGATACAATGTTAAGTCAGAAAGGTTGGGTCCTTTCACAATATTTATTGTATCTATGTTGTTGATTGCTGTTGAGTCAAGCACGATTCATAGTGACCCTATGAACAATATACCTGAAGAATTTCTGTAACTATTGTCATGTCTCAACATTCATAAAGTTTCCAGAGGCATTTTGTTTAGGAAGTGGATGCCACTCCTACTTCTAATAGAGTATAGCAAAAAGATTGAAAGGTCACTCATAAAAATAATCTTCCATATGCAAATGACACAACCTTGCTTGCTGAAATTGAAAAGAATTTTAAATCTTTACTGCATAAGATGAAAGACTATAGACTTCAGTATGAACTATACCTCAACATAAAGAAAACAAAAATGCTCAAAGCTGGACCAAAACACAACATTATAATAAATGTGGAAGAGATTTCCTTTTACTTAAACCCACAAGCAGTAGTTACAAAAGGAAATGTTTTCCCCAGCCATGGAGAAATAGGCTGCCAAGGACCTCTTTTAAAGTGTTAAAGTGAGCTAAATAGCAGAATGTCAATTTAAAGACTAAGGGGTGCCTGATCTAAGACACGATATTTTCAAATGCATGGGGAAATGGAACAAGGAATAAAGAAGACTGAAGAAGAATGGATGTCCTTGGATTGCAGGGATGGCAAGGAATATTGAGTATACCATGTACTCTGAAAAGCAACAAGAAATCTGTCTTGTTGGAAATGCAATCCACAGTACTCCTCAGAGGCCGGGATGACAAGACTTCATATCACATTCTTTGGGCATATTGTCCCTGGAATAGGATATCATGCTCAGAAAAGTGGAGAGTCCTCAAAGGAGGGGAAGACTCTCAATGAGGTAGAATGACACAGTGACGTCAATGATGGGCTTAAGCACGTGAGAGACTGTGAAAATGTCACAAGGGCAGCAGAGTTTTGTTCTGTTGCAGACAGAGTGATAAGGTCACTCTGGTACAGAGTATTTAAAATATAACAACAACTAACCTACAAAGTTGGCAGTTCAAGCCCATTTAGCAGTGATACAGGGAAAAAAGTCTCAGGATTTGTTTCCATAAAAGTGATGGTCAAGAAATTCCTATGGAGTAGCTTTACCTTGTAACACCTGGTGTTGGTATGAGCTGGAATCAACTCAGTTTTGTTGTTGTTTGTTTGTTGTTTTAACATCTTCTTTGTGAGATACCCTATAGTTGGGGAGTGTCCATATGCGTTTGCAAGCTCTGCAGTAACAAAATGCCACAAATGAGCACAAAGTACAGAAATGTATTTTCTTTCCAAATGTTTGAAGCAGTCTGAATTCAAAGTGTCTCCAAGTCCATGTCATCTCTGAAGTGTGTGGGCTATAATCACTTAAGTCTCTACTAACCTTAGGTAGCCCCACATGCTCTTTCTACCCTTGGTCTGTCAGTTTGCTGCCCAGAGGTGTGTTGCTATGATGCTGGAAACTCTGCCACCACTGTGTCATACACTAGCATAGTCACCATGATGGACACGTTTCAGCAGAGCTTACGGACTGAGGTAAACTAAGGGAATCAGGACTGGCCATCCCCTTCTGAAATAACAGGTCTTCAAAAACTTCATGAATCTGTAGTCGAACATTGCTCTGTGTGGTCCCTGAAGATGATCCCCTCAGAGTAGAAGACACTCAAAATGTGACCGAATGAGAGCTGCCTCCTCAAAGTAAAGTGAACTTTAATAATAGATATGGTGTAAAGCTCTCACCCATTGAAGAACCTTCATTTGTTGATGTGTCAAGGCTCAAAATGAGGAGAAACAGCTACCAATGTTGGATAATAATTGGAGCATGGAATACATGAAATATGAATCAAAGAAATTGGAAGGTATCAAAATGAAATGAAACACATAAAGATTGAGATGCTAAGAATTTATGAACCAAGATGGATTGGTATGGACCTTTTTGAATCAGAGAATCATATGACCTTCTATGCTTATATGGGAACAATTGCATAAATGACCTTCTAGCAGCTTTCCAGAGACTATACATTTCACAGAAGGAGATTTTCTGTCTTGATCCAGCCGAGCAGCTGGTGGGTTCAAACTATTTTCCTTTGTGACAGCGCAACTACTTAACCTGTAGGCCGCCAGAGCTCCCTGGGCTGTTCTGGTGGAAAAGTTGAAGAGGAACAGTGTTGCACAAAGAATGCTTTGAGATCTAGCCTAAAGTACAAGACTGTCAATGACAGTCTAATTAATATCTATACCCATACAAGGGAGACCTGATAATACAGCTATTCAAATTTACACACCAAACATTAAAGGTACAGATGGGGAAAAAATAAGACTTTCTACCTACAGTCTTAAAAGGATGGAATGTGTAATCAAGGCACATTAAATAACAACTGGTGTCTTTGCTGCAAACGCTGGAAATAAAGAGGAACTGGTATTTAGAATGTGAGAAGTATGCCTTGGAGACAAAAGTGAGACCAGAGATCAAATGATGGAATTTTCCAGAGTCAATTATTTATTCATTGCAAACACCTTTAAAAAAATAAACTTCTATTATACACATGGAAAGAATCTGTGCTGTAAAACTGAAAGCACGTAGTTAGAGGCCACCAGCTGCTCCATGGGAGAAGGATGGGCAGTCGCCTTCCGTGCATCCTCTGAAAACCCACCAGAGGGTCAGCTATAAGTTGGTTCCAACTTGATGGCACACAACAACATTATACACGTAGACCTCTCCTAATGGCACATTATTGTTGTTGTTAGGTGCCGTCGTGTCCCCAGGGATGCATTGCGACCCTATGCACAGCAGCTCTGAAGCCTGCCCCATCCTGAGCCGGTGTCACTCATTCCAACACACCAACCCCCAATACCCCAATCACTGTATCTATCCATCTCATCTGGGATCTTCCTCTCCCATGCTGTCCCTCCACCCTTCCACTCATGATGTCCTTCTCCAAGGACAAGTCCCTCCTGGCCATATGCCCAAAGTATGTGAGACAGAGATTCAAAATCCTAGCATACCATCCAAGGAGAGACTTGGTTTCACCCTCTCTAAGCAGACATATTTGTTTCTTGGCAGTCCATGGTATGCTCAAGACTCTTCTCCAGTGCCACAGTTTGAAGGCACTAATTTTTCTTCTGTCATTCTCTGAAACATAACAAGTAATTGCAAAGACCATGGCCTGGATTAAGCACACCTTAGTCGTTAGACTGATACCGTTGCTTTTCAGAAATCAGGAGAGATCCCTGATAGCAGATTTTCCCAGTGCAATTTGTCTTTTGATTTCCTGACTGCTGGTGCTAAGTGTGTTGATTTTGGAGCTGAGCAAACTGTAATTGTTAACCTCAATCTCCTCGCTGTCTATCATAGTGCTGCCAATTGTTCCAGTGGTAAGAATCAAATTAACTACATCTGTGGAAAAAGTAGAAGCAGCAGCTAAAGAACATTAGTCAAACTAGCCTTGGGCCCACTGTAGAAAGGAACATCAATTACTCATAAGCAAGTTAAAATTGAAGCAGAAGACAATGAAGACAAGACCACAAGAGCCCAAATGCAATCTTAAGTACATCCCATATGAATTTAACACTATCTTAATACCAGATCTGATGGATTAAAAACAAATAAACAAAGGTCAGATGAATTATGGGTTAATAACAAGGACAACAGCCATGAAGAACACAAAAGATCATTAAAAAGATGGGAAAGAAGGAGCTCTGGTGGCCTAATGGCAAGAAGCTGCATTGCAATCCCAGAGATACATGGCTCAAGTCCACCAGATGCTCTGCTGGAGAAGGAGGGGCAATCTCCTCCTGTACCAGTCAGATCCAATTTGACGGTACACACACACACACACAAATAATAAAATTTAAAAAATAGATAGGAAGAAGGAACATGGATGGCAGAGTTGAATTTGAAACTTTCCCTTCAATATAGAGATAATAAGGTAAAAGGAAGAAATTATGTAATAATGAAGTATTTCATAGGGATGCTTGAGAAGATAAGTATTATTTAAAAAATGTGTGAAGATCAGGAGTTAGAAAACCAAAAGAGAAAATTATGCTCAGCGTTTCTCAAGTTGAAAAAAAAAATGATGAACAACTTCAATCCTACAGTGGCAATATTGTACGATTTTATGGGCAAACTATTGAATGATGCAGGAAACTGCAAAGGAAAATAGAAGTGATACACAGTCACTGTACCACAAAGAATTTGTCAGCACTGAGCCGTTTCAGGAAGTAGAATATGATCAAGAACCACTGATAACTGAAGACATCCAGGCTACATGGAGGACAGTGACAAAGCACAAAACTTCAGGAATTGACAGAATTCCAAACTGAGATGTCTCACCAAACAGATGCACCACAAAAAGTGCTCACTTGCCAATGCCAATAAATTTGCCTGGAAGGTACCTATCCAACTAACTGGAAGACATATATTTGTGTCCATTTAAAAAAGGTGATCAAGTAGTATGTGGATATAATCTAACAATGACTTCAATATCACACACAAATAAAATTTTGTCAACGATTTAAAAAAGTTGGCTGAAACAGACCATCAACAGATGGAATTATAGCTGGATTCATTAGAGAACAAGGAATGAAGCATATATATCATTGCTGATAGTAGATGAATCTTGGATGAACAGAGAATATCAGAAAGATGTCTACTTGTGTTTTATTGACTATGCAAAGGCATTCAACTGTATGGGTCATAATAAAATATGGATAACTCTGAGAAAAAAGAGTATCGCATTCAGAACCTACACATTGACCAAAAAGCAGACATTTAAACAAAACAAGGCGATAGTGTCTGGTTTTAAATAAGCAGTGTCTCAATGTTGTATATTTCTCCATTTCTATTCAGTCAGCATGTTCTGGTATCTAAATTGAAGGAAGAGTCATCAATGGTCTTCATTATACTGATGGCATAATCTGGCTTGATGTAATGAGGCTTTGAAGCACTTACAGAAGATTAAAGACTAGAACCATCAATATGATTTTCACCTAAACATGGAGGGAACAAAAACCTCCATATAGGATCAACAGGCAGAGTCATGATAGAAGTAGAAAAGATTGAAGTTGTTGAGGATTTTGCTTTGGATCCACAATCAATACTTGTGGAAGCAACAGTAAAGAAGTCAAACAAGATATTGCATTGGGAAAATCTGCTGTTCAGGACTTTTGTACAGTGTCAACAAGCATGGATGTCAGTTTAGAGACTAAGGTGCATCTGACCAAAGTCAAATGGTATTTGTCTTTTCTTTGTGCATACGTGGAAGCTGGACAATGAATAAGGAAAATGGAAGAAGAATTGATGTCTCTGACTTGTTGTGTGGGCTAAGAACACTAACTATCCCATGGGCTGCTAAAAAATAAAAGGTGCCTTAGAGAAAGTCCAATCAGTGTGCTCTTACAGGCAAAGATGGTGAGGATTCATTTGATATAATTTGAGCATATTTTTAGGCAGGGTCAGTCCTTGGCAAAGGACATTATGCTTAGACAAGTAGAGTGTCACCAAAAGAGAAGACCCTTAAAGGGATGGATTGGCATAGTGGAGGCAACAATGACTTAGAGCATGTATGAGATCACGAGCATGCCATGAGATAGTGGCAGGATTTGATCCATGATCATAGAGTGACTATGAGTCATAGTTGACTCAAAGGCACCTAATTACAACAGCATGTTCCTTAGATTGTAGATGCATCTTCCCAAGGGCCTGGTTCATGTCTGTACATTCTTCCTGTCCTCTTTTATAAGGACATCACCATGACTACCCTACTCTGCTGTGACTTCATGTTAACTAATTCCATCTTCAAAAGACTATTTACAAGCAAGTTCCTATTGAGAGGTACGAGGGATTCACTCACTCACTCACTCTAGTCAAGTAGGTTCCAACTCATTGCAAGTCTCTATTGGTTTTCCAAGGCTGTGGAATTGGCTAAAAATCCTGAAGGAGGAACTTGCACATAATTCTCCCTTGGACTAGTTGGTGGATTCTAGTTTCCAGAGTGGTTCAGTCCTTGGGTTAGCAGCACAACTCACTAGAGACTGTGCTAAGCAGAGCTCTCTTACCAGGGATTGGTAGCATTATGTACTCTCAGGTCAGAACTGCCTCAGAACTGACCCTCCACAGCTTTTCAGAGGCAGCAAATAGCACAGGAGGAGATTACCTGTCTTTCTTCTATGGAGCCACTGGTGGATCTGAACCATGTGCCTTTGGGTTGGCTCACAACTCCCTACAGCTAAGTCACTAGAGAGGACCACATCAGTCTGTGAAGGGGGATAGAAGGAAGGGGGAAAGGAGATGTTTCAATCCTTAACAATGTTTATTTTAACATTAATGAATTTAACTCTTTTTCATACTAGTGAGTTTCTGTTGATCTTGGTCAACGTACTTGACAGTAGTGATTATTTAGAGAAAGGCTGCTAATGTGATTTATAGGCAATGTTTGTCATTTAATGCTCTGCTTCTTACTACTCTGTTTTCATCGATTTCTTGATCAGTGAAGCGACCTCCATATTGTGTACCAGGTAACTAAAGTACCATTTGAAACAAACAGACAAACAAACAAACAAACAAATCCACAACAAACCCCAAACCTATTGCCATTCATTCAGTTCTGACTGAGGCAACCTGCAGAGCACAGGGTTTCTAAGGTTGTAATTTATACAGAAGCAAACTGTGACATCCTTTTCCCTTGATAGGCAGTGCAAGGCCCTGCAGAGTGCACCACTAGAACTCAGCTTGAGAACTTAAGTAGTTTGGGGATTTTTTGTTTTCAACTAAAATTATACTATATAGTATCTTGCTAGTAAAAGAGAGAAGAAATGATCTAAGATATAGTATCTCTTCAAAAAGAGAAGGTCATTGGAGGGGTAGATACATAAAAGAGATATTTTTGGAATCACTAAACTAGTCCACAATTTTCAGTCAGATGGCCTTTATCCGATTGGCAATGACTCCACTCTGATGCATTTGGTCTTCCCCACAAGCTTTCAAGTACTATAACTAGGAAGCAACTGACAGCAGGCTTGGATTCAGAACATGGAAATACACATTTTAACTTAGCTTCTTAGAATAGATGACTTGGGGTGCCCTTCTGAATTTTAACTTCTCACTTGTAAAATGGAGCATTCTACATAGATAGAACGTTGGAAACTCAGCCATATGGCTCTCTTTTACATCATAAACTTACTCCTTATCTGGGTACTTTATTATAAAGGATCCCTGGTTGCACAGTGATTAAAATACTGAGCTACTAACTGAAACCAGGGTGGTACAAACCCCTCAATGCTGAGAAATATGTGACAGTCTGCTTCTGTGAAGATTTATAACCTTGGAGGCCTTAGGGACCAGTTCTGCTCCATCCTGGAAGGTTGCTGGATTGGAACAGATGGGTTTGGTTCTAGGTGGCACTAGAATATACCTAATCATATTGAATACATTACATATTGATGGTATGTATAGTACTATTTACAATTGTAGACACACAATCATTACTATCCTGAGCAATTCAAACGATTTTTTCCCAAATAATTTTGACTCTGTGTAATGCTTGCTTTATTGTTTACTTTAGAAAATAATGATCCAAGGTTTTTTCTATTGTGGTAATAAAGCACAGATGGTCTACTAAGGATTTTTTGTTGTTGTTGTTTGTTCTCTTTTTTGCTTTTTGTTTTGTTTTTTTACCATAGTAAAAAAAATATCAGATCACTGATGGCTCTTCATTTTCTTGGGGGTGGGGAGGGAAGAATCGAATTTGTTGTTTTTTTTAAACTCATTGGGTAGTGCAGATGATTAAGTACTTATCAACTAACCAATTGCTGGAGATTTGAATTTACCCACAACAACCACAGAGAAAAGGCCTGGTAATCTAAATTAAAAAAACAAACAAACCAAAAAAAAACCCCAAATAAAAACCAACAAACACCACTGAAACCCCCATAGAAAACAATTCCATTCTGATACATGTGGAGAGGGAGCTGTCATCAGTCAGAATCCCTTTGATGGCAAGTTACAGGCTTTAAAGGTAAGATACTTAAACAGTAATAAACTCTGGTGGCCTAGAGGTAAAGAGTTGCACCATAAACCCAAAGGCACACAGTTCAAATCTACCAGTTGTTTTGTGGGAGAAAGAATGGACAATCTTCTCCAATGCACTTCACTGCCTCTGAAAACCTACTGGAGAGTCGGCTATGAGTCGGTTCCAAGTCAGCAATGTACATAACAGCAACAACATAGAGTTAAATGTAAATTGTATTCAAAAAATGGCCATATTCATTTCTTTTTACACAAATAATGTATACACTACATATTTTCGTTTCTGTTTTTGTATTAACTGTGCCCTTCCCCTAGGACTCAACTCCTCTTATTGCTGTTGTGGGGGACTCACAGTCAACCCTCCTGTGAGATTTTAGAAGGATGGTGAAGAGATTAAGATTGTTCACAGCTTCAGTTTGCTCGGCTCCACAGTCAACACTCTTGGCACCAGCAGTCAGGAAATCAAAAAACATATTGCGATGGGAAAGTCTGCTGTTAGGAACCTCTCTAAAGTACTGAAGAGCAACGGTGTCTCTCTGGAGACTAAGGTGCACCTGATACAGGCCATGGTCTTTGCAATCACATGTTATGCATCAGAGAGTTGGACAATGACTAGGGAGGACAGAAGGAGAATTGACGCCTTTGAGCTGTGGTGCTAGAGAAGAGTATTGAATGTACCATGGACTGCCAAGAAAACAAACAGATTCATCCTGGAGAAGATTAAACCAGGCAACTCCTTGGAGGCAAGGATTCTGGGGCTTCCTCTGACATACTTTGGGCATGTTGCAGGGAGGGACAGGTCCTTGGAGAGGGACATCATGCTTGGGAGGGTGGAGGGATGGTGCAAGAGGGGAAGGCTCTCTATGAGATGGATTGATTCAGTGACTAGAGTAATCAGGACGGGAGTGTCAGGGACAGTGGAATTGGCACAGGACAGAGCAGAGTTTAGGGCTGTTGTACATAGGGTCTCTATGAGTTGCCAACGACTGGACGGTACATAATAACAACAACAACATAAGTCACACAAAGAACATGCAGATTTCTCCTTAAGAGTCACTGGTGGGTTTGGACAGCTAGAGAAGTGCTGCCTTTGGGTGGGCAGTGGAATGCCCTGCAGAGCTGGCCACCAGAAGGTCTCCAGGAGGGTAAGCTACTTAACAACAAAATCTGTAGGGGAGAGAATAGTCTAAAATTATTATATTTTAGGGCATTATTTTTATGGTAGGAGTATGCAATGAGGGTTGCAGAGTGGATTATATTTGGGGGCAGGGGGTGGGGTTTGCGGAGGTACGGGGTGGGGGCATTGTGTTCCAATGAGGGAGTTGTTTTTCTTTTGCTTTTCAAGGAGAGGAGCAAATGGGGGTTGGGGGCGTGCGGGGAGAAGGGTGCAACAATGAATGAATGGAATTCCAAAATCTCTGTTGATGTTCATTGAAATGAAAAATAAACAACCTAAATTAAAAAAAAAAAAAGAAAAAGAAAAAAAATCTGTAGCTCATCATTTAATGCCACTGAAGGCCACCAGAAGATGGCAGTCTCCTTTCTTTAAGGAATAAGAGGATTCTGATGGAAGTGGCTGGGGGAGGAGAGGAGAGTGACCATGGCAGAGGTCCCTGCTAGTTACTACCTGTTGGTGTCATTTCTCACCTAGTGAGAGAGAGTTGGTGTTAACTCTCACCTAGTGAGAGAGGGAGGCATGTGAGCTTCCCTTGCAGGAAGTGCCAGAAGAGAAAAATCCCAGGACATTAAGGTGCTGTCCATTTCACTGAGAAAGAAAATATATAAAAAGAATACAAAAGAGCTCACAATTCATCTACAATTTTCCCACCACTCCTTTTTTCTCACCCTCTTTGGCTCCTTTCTCTTTAAGGCTGCTTCAGCATACACAATGCTGAGGAAAGAAAACCTAGAACATTCCATTGCTGAGTTTGATTTTCTTTCTAACCTCACTAAATAGAAAAGAGATTTTTGTACAGTTAGGAGGTGAGACCAACTACTTAGTCATAGCCATGTCTCTTAAAAGAATTTCAACCCCGCTTACACTTTAAATGCTAAAGTTAAGGCATCAGAGACAACAGTGCAGGCCATCAAGCCATATGTCTTCTAAAGCGCTCACATGTTGATTTTTGTGACTTTCAGATACACCACCATGAGTGAGGACAAAGAATTAAAAAACTTCTAAATTGAACTTCTATAACACTTATACTGCGCTTTCATTTCCTGTCTTTTTGATAAGCTGCCTCTCTTTGTGCTACACAAGAACAGACACAATTGGGATTGTCCTTCAAGAATCCTCACACCCACCCCACACTACCCTCTAAAAAGAACACTGGCATTGTTCACATTGTCCCAGCGTGAATTCACACGATGCCATTTTCTCATTTCAGCTTGAAAGCTTGGAGAGCAGTGAAAGCTCATATTAACAAGCATAGCTATTTAATTTCCAAAATTAATGAGTGGAGCTCAACATATTGAATGCATTGTTCCAAAATATCGGATTCCTTTGGAATTGCTCTGAAACTCAGAGAGAGTTTGATGACCAAATGGTGCTAAGCTAATGATGTTTTCATTTTAGGATATGAAAAGAAAGAAACAAATATTGTAGCATGCCTACACAATATTGTTTTAATTTGTTGATGACAAAACACATTTCATCTCAATTAGCAACGAGACTATGTTATGAAGTGCGAGCCAGATTGCTAATAATTAAAAACTTAATGTGTCTTCACTCATTAAAATAGGACAACGATGAAAGGCTGTGAAATGTCCTAGGAATCTCTTTGCTATATTTGTTTGAGAAAAATATATTGTTATATATTTTATATATATTGTTTGGGTTCTCAATCATGTTTATTTATCAATAATTGCAAACATTTTCAATTTCTTTGTTCTATAAGGTATACATTGCATAGAAATACTGAGGTTCAAGATGCAAAATTTTTACAGAAAAAAATCTCAGAAATAGTTATTTAGGAAAGTGAAAGTGAATACCATATTCAGCTTTTAATTGTTTTGCTTGCTTGCTTGTTTGGGGGAAGACTGCTGCTGTTGTTGTTGGGGGTTTGGGGTGGAGGGCTTGTTTGTTTGTTTAATAGTTCAACTTTAACTTTGTATCTGGAGATACTGTCTTCCTTACACTAAGGATAGTAAACATTTGTGTCCCAAAGGTCAAAAAGTCCCGGTGGATACTGGGACAACATTAATAACAGAAGCTTGAGTTTTCTTCTGAATTCCTGACTCTGCAACAGAACTTCTCTTTTTTTTCTGATTCTCCTCATCTCTGGGTTCACTTTGTTCTGATACATCGAAGTCCTTGCGTTGATTTCTTGACCCTAAATGTCTCTGTATCTTCCCCTCATCTCCTCAAGCAGCCTAACTGGCTCCTCCTCCAAGGCGGGGCTTTGGTGATAACAACTTATTTTGTTTTTTTTTATTACATATTACATAGTACATATTACGTATTACATCTTTTCCTCTCTCACGCGCACTCCCGCTCTCTTCTCTCCTCTCCCCTCTCCCCCTCTCTTCTCTCTCTCTCTCTCTCCCCCCCTTCCTCCCTCCTCCCTCAACTTTTGAGTGATGAAGTCATTTTGAGTGATGAAGTCATCTAGCAAGGCCTTGGGGGTCTGAATGAGTCTGGAATTCTGTACTTTTGACTTGAGTTCAGTGGGTGTAATCCATTCCTGGGGATCAGGAGGAGACTGAGGCCTCAGTTACCTTAGTTTTCACACCTGTCCCCAACCAACTCAGCTGGTGAACAGCCTTTTCTCACTGATTGGAGTCTTTACTAGGAACTTAATGCTAATTCTTGTCTATACTTGGGGTCTTCTGTTAGTTTAGGTGCCTGCTTTTTCTGTGTTCTGTCTTGCTTTCCAGTCACTCATTTGCTCTTCAATTTCATCTGAAAAGATTGAAATTAAAATAGTCCCTATAGTTCTCAGCTGAATTAAACTCAAGTTTCTATAGTTCTCAGCTAAGTTAAACTCAGGAATTTTTAAAGCCCCACACCCAGGTATCCAGGGCAACAGTATTTCAAGAATAGCTAGCAGAAGGGCAGAGCAAACAAGCAAAGATTGTTTCTCAACTGATAACCCATGTGCCTTTGTTTCCTGACTGATAACCAATGTATCTTGTGCTTTTCCACTGCCCTAGAGTTTGAACTCATTGTATACTTAAGAATTTGTGACACCACCATATAGTTAAAGATCTATCTAACTGCTACATGTGCTACGTGACTGCCGCAAGTGCTACATGCAAAAATGCTGTGTAAACCCTGAGTGAACACTGAACCAATGAATTCAAACTGTGCTTTCATCACCCAATGAGAAGCTGATACTCAGTTGTATCCCCCTAAAGTGTATTAAAAAACCCAACTTTGTCTGCTCTGGGTCGGCTCCTCTGTCTCCTGCGAGAGATAAGGGTCGGCCCGGAGCTCCGCAATAAACCTCTTAGCTCTTGCTGTTGCACCAAGCCGGTGTCTTGGAGACTTGGGTCTTCGCCGTCCACTCGGGACAGAACAGGACCAGCGGTTCGGGGGTCCTTCACATCCAGAATCGTTCAATGACAATAAGGTGGAATACAGGTATTTTCTAAAGGTGCGGGTAGACAGGACACAGCTGGGGTACATTTTGGCCTTTTTGAAATGTTAACTTTATTCTCTTTTGGAGTGTTTCAAGTTGAGGTTATGTCAGTATATTTTTCTTTTGTCCTGATTTTGTTCTTTAGCATAAAAGTACACAGCACCCTGTATTAAATGATGAAATGGTTTGGCTATAAAACAGAACCAAATGACGGCTGCTGTGCTTCTG
This sequence comes from Elephantulus edwardii, assembly GCF_000299155.1. NCBI lineage: Eukaryota > Metazoa > Chordata > Mammalia > Macroscelidea > Macroscelididae > Elephantulus > Elephantulus edwardii. The sequence continues at coordinate 7,654,534 of NW_006399852.1, forward strand.
TTATTCTGTGATGCCCCGGTGTGTTATTGCTTTGCCAGAAGCTATGTTTCCAGTATTCAAATGCCAACATTGTCACCCATGGTGGACAGATTTCAGTGTGCTTTTAAACTAAGACAGACTTGACGGGGACTTATTATCAGAATATCTATCTATCATCTATGCATATCTCAGATTTATCTAGATATCAATTAGAAAATTAAAACTGACATCAGTTTTCTTCAGCCTACAAAACTGGTTATTTTGCCTCAGAATTCTTCCTTTCCTTTCTTTAGTCATGTAAAGTACTCTAAGTGGTCTGTTTAGCAGGAGAGGAAATGCATCTTTCCTAGATCAGCATTTACCTCTTTGAAACTGTATTCCCCAGCCATATGTAAATTGTGTCTTAATCTGCCTGTTTGCAGGAGGGGAGGTGCTCATTTCCTGAGTTAGCAGGGCCTCTGTTAACTCTTTTGTAGGTTGCCTGTTTACTGGGATCTGTGTGTGAAAGGTTTTTTTCAGGTGTGGAAATTCTTTGCACTGTTGAGTGAGTTGATGTCTAACTCTGGTATAAAAGCCTAAAGACCACTCTCAGAGAGACATGCAGTCTCTGAGAAAGATCCCAATGCTTTCTCCCAGATCTGTAATCAAGTGCTATGGGATATTGCAATCTGTCTGTCTTATTGGCAGTTGACGACTGCGAGAACCCCTTGCATTCAGTAACAGACTGGACTGAAGGACATGGTGCTTTACTTCTGAAATAATTACCCAGTGAAAGGCTTATGAAGGACATTGACAATGGAACATTGTTTGCTATGTTGCCAGAAGATGAGCCCCTCGGGTTAGAAGGCACTCAAGATGGGCTCAGGATAAGCTGCTGCCTCAAAGCACAGTTGGCCTTTAAGACATTTGTACCTTCCCCCCACCCCCCTCTGCTACAACATGATTCAAAAGGGAAAGAAACAGCTACAAATATCTAACCATAACTGGAACATGTCATGTGCTGTCAAGTCATAACCAACCCTTAGCTCAGTCTCCAGTGGGTTTTCAGAAGTAGTAAATTACATGGAAGGAAACTGTTCATCTTTCTACGAGAGAACGACTGGGGGATTTGAACCACATTTCAGTGTGTTGGCAGCACAATTCTTACCACTAAGACACCCATCAAGTATAAATCTAAAAAAAATGTAAGTGAAAAGAAGTAATATGAAAGAATGGAGTGAAACTCTTGAAGACCAATATCCTCCCCCCACTGCCTAGGACCATAAAGCCAAATCCTACTCAAGTGGACATCCCTCAAGTTTCCAAGGCTGATTCTAAGTGAGGAGACTGCCCATCTTTCTCTCTGAAAGCCAATAGTACATTAGAACTGCTAGAAATCTGTTTTCTGTTCTCTTTTGGCTAGCAACATCTCTCTATCTCTCTCTCTCACACACACACACGAGCTTTTTATCCTAGGCATTCTTAGTTGAAATGACCTGGTATTGATCATTCTTGAATCAAACAATCATATGCTCTACTATGCCAAGAATGACAAATTGAAGAGAGCTGACATTGTAATATTATCAAAAAGAAAATTGCAAGATCTACCCTGAATTACAATGCTTTCACTGACAGGATAACATTTATGTGCCTCTGAAGAAGACTGGTTAATACAACTATTATTCAAGTTTACACATTAACAACTGATGTCAAAGATTAAGAAATTAAAGATTTTTCTTTTTTTACCAACTTGCACAGGGTGACATTGATTAGACATGTACTCAAGTTGAATTGAAAGCAACTAGTGATTGAAAAGAGAATATCAAAATAAAAAAGATTTTTTTTTTAAAAAAAAAAGGATCAGTAGGAGCTCTGGTGGTGTAGTGGTAAGAACCTGTGCTGCAATCCTGAAGGTAAGCGCCAACATGTAAGGCAATCCATTTCAAGACTAAGGCGCACCTGCGACAACCCACGGCATTTTTCAGTTACTTCATATGCATTTAAAAGCTGGACAATGAATAAGGAAAACCAAAGAGGTACTGATGTCTTGGAAATGTATTGTTGGTGAAGAATACCGAATATACCCTGAATTTCCAAAAGAACGAAGAAATTTATCTTGGAGGAAGTGCAACTTGGATGCTCCTTAGAGAAAAGAATGGTCAAACTTCATATCACATTATTTGGGCAATTTGTCAAAAGGGCAGTACTTGAAAAAAAGATACTATGCTTCAAAAGGTCGAGGGTTAGTCAAAGAGAAGACTCCCCACAAAATTGATTAATACAATGCTTTTAACAAGGGCCTGAGAATGGGGAGATCATTAGAATAGCTCAGGATGAGGCAAAGTCCTGATCTGCTGGTCACAGGATCACTTATGAGTCAGAGTCAACTCAGTGGCATGTAACAACACAGCGTACCTTTCCCCTTCTAGCTAGATACTTTCTGGATAACTGACAAGAGGATGTAACCCAATTTTTTCTTGTGAAGCAGCTAGTGGATTCAAACTACCTGTCCTTGGGTTGACAATTCCTTACCAAAAGCACAAGGAAGAATTCAAGATACTAAAGAACTGAACAGAAGATTCCAAAAGGCGGCTCGGAATGACAAAGCAAAATACTACAATGAAATGTGCGAGGAGCTAGAGTTGGAAAACCAAAAGGGCCAAACTCACTCAGCATTTCTTAAGCTCAAGGAGCTGAGGAACAAGTTCAAACCTAGAGTTGCTGTAATCAAGGATGCTTTGGGCAGAATATTAAATGATCCAGGAAGTATTAAAAGAAGATGGAAGGA
>NW_006399852.1:7659014-7668163 GCF_000299155.1 Elephantulus edwardii
CTCTACAATTTAGGCAGATGGTCATAATCTCATGAAATTAAGTTTTAGCCAAGATGAATAATTTTAGCACAAATCAAGTTAAGGTCTACAGAGATCCAAGTTTAACATATGTAATTCAAGATAATTGCTAGTGATTCTCAACATTGAGGACTTTAGTAACTTTTACATTTTAAAATGATGACCTCTATCCCACAACAATATTTACCATCTCAAAGTCCATGCTGTGCTATAGTTACTTCCCATCTTCTGCTTGGACTTCCATTCTCCAACATCAGTTAACTAAGAAAATGAATGCTCCCCACCAAGTCAGCTGCTTGTAGAAGACATTAAGAAGATGAACAATTTAGCCCTTTGGGACTTTCTTTTCGTGATTCATTAGATCTAAAATAGGATTACAATCTGATCACTCCTGGCTGTAAAGTGCAGGCTGAAAGTTTTGGCACAAACACACTTTAAATTTACTTCATTTTATGCTGATACAGAGCTCATCCTCTTTAAAAAAAAAAAAGAAAGAAAAGATCAGCAAATGTTAAGGATTTTTTTTTCAGAGTTAGGCAGATACTGTATTTCATTTTCTTTTACCTTGTACACACGGCACTAGCCATTTAATCCCACCCAGAGCAGACCTACCAATAAGTGATTTTAGTAGTCAAGTACAGAAAGACGCTGAGTTTTCTAGATTTAGTCTGGTATCAAATATAAATGGGTAAAGGACTAATCAGATTATATTATTTGTAATAATCATATTAGTTCAATTTGTATAGAGTTTTCATTCAAAAGGAATAAAGTATCCCATAGTCTAATTTCGTTATTTTCAAAAATTTCTTGAAATGTTTGAATGCTATAGGGATGTCACTCTAGAGACTAAGGTGCACCTGACCCAGGCCATGGTCTTTGCAATTAATTGCTATGCATCAGAGAACTGGACAACGAGCGAGGATGACAGAAGAATTGATGTCTTTGAGTTGTGTTGCTAGAAAAGAGTATTGAACATACTGTGAAGAGAAGAGAATTAACAAGCATGTCCTAGAGAGGGTGAAACCAAACTGCTCATTGGAAGGAAGGATTTTGCCTTCTCACATACTTTGAGCATATAGCCAGGAGCAATCAGTCTTTGGAAAATGATACCATGTTGGGAAGGGTCAAGGGACAGCGAAGGATTGGAAGACCCCAGATGAGACGGATTGACACAATAACTGGAGTAATAAGGGTAGATGTGTCAGAGACAGTAAGACTGGTTCAGGATAGAACAGGATTCAGAGCTATTGTGCATAGGGTCACTATGAGTCACAGTCAACTTAACAGCACATAACAGTAACAACACTACTTCAGAAATCGATGGTCAGTGCTGCTTCTTACTCTGCCATAGTCTAGACACTCTCCCGAAACCTATGTACCATGGATGACATTGCTGGTATTTTAAATACTTGTGACATAGCTTCCGGCATCACAAAAACATACAAGTCACCACCGTACAGCGAACTGACAGAAGTGTGGTGACAGTCCATTAAAAAGAGGCCGTACTGATCCACAATAAACATCCTTGGTACAAGTAGTTATAAAATTAAGAAATGTATTGCTTTAGTAAAGTTCCTTTTCAGGGACCTTTCCAAAATACCTAAGAGAAGCGAAGTCAGTTTGAGAACTAAGGCATGCCTGCTCTAGGCCATCATTATTTCACTCACTCACTGTACACCTGAGAGCTGGAAAATGAATAAGCATTACTGAAGAATTATGCCTTTGCATTGTGGTGTTGGAAAGAGTACTGAATATACCAGGTGCTGACAAAAGAACAAACAGTTGTCTTAGAGAAGGTGCCAAGAGCCAATATGTTCTTGTCTTTTGATATTCTAACTCCATTTCTTGTGATTTTAACTCCATCATTGTATATTTCCATATAATACTTTACTTTGTCTTCTATATTTTGAAAGCTTCTGTTCAGCTTTCTTATTTCATTATTTATTATATGTATACCTCTATACATATAATACTCTACTTTGTCTTCTATACTTTGAAGGCTACTGTTCAACTCTCTTATTTCATTATTTCTTCATTTTGTTCTAGTGAAATGCCCACTAAACAGCAAGATTTAGAGACTCCTCTGCCAACAATTTGGCCTTTTCTTTCTTGTGTCTTTACTTACCTCTTGCTTTTTTCATAAATGCTGGCACATCTACCCCCATTACCCCAGTTACTGTGTCAATACATCTCATCTGTGGTCTTCCTCCCCTCCACTCACCTAAACATGATGTCCTTCTCCTAGGATTGGTCTCTCCTAGCCACATGCCCAAAGTATGTGAGATGAAGGTTCAAAATCCTATCCTTTGAGGAGCAATTTGGTTTCAATCTCTCTAGGTAAGACCTGTTTGTTCTTTTGGCAGTCCATAGTATATTCAGTACTCTTCTTCAGCACCACAACTCAAAGGCATCTATTTTTTTCTTACATCATCCTTAGTCATTGTCTAACCCTCTAATGCATAGCAAGCAATTGTGAAGAGCATGGCTTGGATCTTGGTCTCTAGACTGACATCACTGCTCTTCAGTACTCTGGAGAAAGTAGGTCCAGGACTAAATTCTAAGAGAGCTGAGCTATCTTTTCAATTCTCTCCTCATGTTTACAGACAAAAGAAGCTGATTTTCAACCTCCTGCTTAAAGATATTTTCTCTTTTCCATCTTCAAAACACAGCCATGCAGTCAACATGCATTTTTAAGTTTTGCCTACCAACACATTTTTAGGTTGGGTAGAAGGATATCCAGTAGGCCTTCTGGCTGAAAATAAAAGTCTTCAGCTATCTTTAGCTCTCCTTTGTTATTTTGGTTTTGTCCTGACACACTTGGATTGAACGTTACCATTTCCACTTGCTTTGAAGTTCAAGAACAGATGGTGGATAAACCTTTCCCTTCCCAGATGCCAAGACATCTGCATTTCACCGCCCAGAGACTCCTCTCACAATGAATGACATTGCCTGTATGGAAGGCACTGTCTGGAGGGTAATTATTACATTAGTGTCAGGGAATCAAACTACGTGACTATTGCCAAAACTTTATTTCCTTTTTTTTTTTTTTTACTTTTCTCTCTGCCCTTTTGTTTCCCCGTGACTTGCATCCTTCTTTAAGTCAATCCAGGACTTGTACTGAGAAAAAGAATCCCATCAGAGAGCGGTGTAGAAACACCCACTGGAGTGCCACAGTCACAAACGAAGGCCTGATTCCTAAAGTCTTTGAAAGAAAGACAATACAACCTGTTTCAAGGCCCTGTTTCACCCTCCCAGACAATTTCCAGATAAAGAACGTGTTTTGTTTCAATGAAAGCTATGTGCTGCAGAGACAGATGAGAGAAATCAGCCCTCCAAAAATCTTCCTGAATGGAAGTCCCTCTCAACATTTGAAAGCCATCCAGCATCCTGACGAGTTAAATCAGCAGCATGATTATTTTCTCAGAGCAAAGAGAAAGGATGACTTAGAAGAGCTTACGAAGAATGCTTAACAAAATCTGCATATTTATCTTATTCTTCAGCCTACCCTTTTCAATCCTGCTCTCATCATATTTATGGACAAAGGAAAGAGTGAAGAGGGAATTTAAAAAGCCATCTGATGCACAGGTTGATGAAAAGTGAGCGGCAGATCTGCTAACAATTGACAAAAGCTCAGGTAGTCATTTATTTAATTGGACTCAAGTGACAGGAAGGCAGGGTGATTATTGAAGAGATGACGCCTTTGTTCCAGCCTCCCTGCTTAAGTAATTTTAAATAGAACGGGGACTTCTTCAATTTCTCTTCAACTTCAGCCTACAGAGTTTTTTCAATATTATCCCAGGTAATCAGGATCAGGAGGATTTTCTGCCTCCCTCACAGAAGGAAAAGAGGATGGGTCTCTGAAACAGAAGGGCTAGGTCAGCTGAACACATCGACCAAGTGCAAGTCAGGGAGATAAAGGGAGCTGAAGCCTAAGTCTTGGCATGGTTTGGCACCTTCTTTTGGTTCACTGGGATAAAATATAAAGGGGAAAACACTAACTCCTTTCCTGTAACATCATTCTAACCGATGGAAGAATTTGATCTACAGTTTACAACTTCTGACATTCTAATTTCAGAGCATGAGTGTATTAGTATAGAAAAACTGACTATGAGAAACACAAACATTCATTTTCATTTGTTTTGCAAAAGAGATGAACGGATTAAAATTTATTATCTAATATGTGTGAGATGATATACAAGGCACTTTACAGATTTTATTACACTTTCACAATCACCCAGTGAATGGCATGTTATCTTTTTAATTTGGGAGATAAAGAATTGGGTTCAAAGACTCTAAGATATATATAAAACACTGAATATATTTCTTTTTTGTCTTTAGTACTGTTGGCTGAAATTGTGGAGGACCTGAAGCACTTGCTACAGAAGGTCAAGGACGGCAGCCTTAATTAAGTATGGATTGAAGCTCAACATGAAGAAAACAGATTCTCACCACTAGGTCAATTGGCAGCATCATGGTGGACAGTGAAGAGATAGAGATTGTTAACAACTTTAGTTTGCTTGGATACACAATCAACACTCTTGTTACCAGAACCCAGGAAATGAAAAGATGGATTGCATTGGGAAAGTGTTCTGTAGGGACCTCTCCAGAGTACAGAAGAATAATGATGTCAATCTGAAGACTAAGGTGCACCTGATCTAGGCCATGGTCTTTGCAATTACCTGCTATGTGTCAGAAAGCTGGACAATGACTAGGGATGATACAAGAAAAATTGATGCTTTTGATTTGTGGTGCTGGAGAAGAGTATTAAATACACCATGGACTGCTAGGAAAACAAACAGGTTTGTCCTAGACAGGGTGAAACCAGGCTACTTCTTAGAGGCAAGGATTCTGAAGCATCTTCTGACATACTTTGGGCATGTTGCAAGGAGGGACTAGTTCTTGGAAAGGGACAACATGCTTGGGAGTGTGGAGGGACAGCGAAGAGAGGAAGACCCTCAATGAGATGGGTTGATTCAGTCACTGGGGTGGTGGGGGGAGGTGTGTCAGAGACAGTAAAGTTAGCACAGGATAGAGCAAGGTTTAGTGCTATTGTACATAGGGTTGCTATGAGTCCCAAGTGACTCAATGGCGCATAACAACAACAACAACGATTGTGTTCTACTTAAAAATGAAATAAAGCATCAACTCCAAGTCAGGATGATACAATCAATGTTTTCTGCCTCAAGTCCAAGTATCTGCACTCCTGAGTTATAAATGGCCTCCTTTAGGAGAATATGAATGTGTCTCCAAGGTAGATTACATCACTAATAATACCCACTAGATGAGGGAGGCCTAAAAAGTCTTGGGATTTCACTACAAAGAAAAACAATGAACTGTCAACTGAAAGGTCATTGGTTCAAATCCTCTAACTGTTGAATAGGAAAAAGTTGACGCAATCTAATCCTGTAAAAATTCCAGCCTTGGAGACCCTGTGAGGAAGTTCTGCTCTGTTGTATAGGATTGTTATAAGTTCAAATAGACTTGACAGCAGTGGTTATCATTCTGATTTTACTGGGTAGCTTTGAAAAGAGGGATGCAGTGGCCCATGCTGAGGTCTCCTTGTGAGAGGTGACACGTCTCAAAATGCTAGATGAATTTGGTAAAGAATTTGAAGTTGTTGTTACTGTCAAACTTTAGTTGAGGCCACTGTGGAAAGCTGAGTGAGGACACCCTCGGTGAGATTGGGTAAAGACAGTGATCTTGAGCAGACTGAAAGAAGCAGTGGTATCAGGAAGGTTCCCTTCCATTCAGCACAGTCTCCCCATCCCTCTGCTCCAGAGAGGTACAGCTCTGAGGAGATGTGAGTCCAACAAAGTTGTCTCAGGAGAGGGGAGAAGCGCCGTTGAAGTCACAACATAGATTAAGAAGTTCCCCTTTCTTTGTCTCCACATAGACACATAGAACCTATTAGACCATCATGATGCCAAATGGGAAGGCCTAAAGGGCTCTCACCACAGAGGTATGTCTGTATCACTGCAAATTGGCAGAACTCATCTCCATTGAGTGGAAACTGAGTCATAACTGACCTTCCAGTTGGTTTTCAGAGGCTGTAAACCACCTGGAAGGAGATGGCCCATCTTTCTCTTATGGAGGCCCCTGGTGGTTTTGAACCACTGAATTAGCATCACAACTCCCTGTGGACCACACCACCAGAGCTCCCTGTGAGGGTCTAATGTGCAGATTTCGTAAGGAAGAACACCATGAGCAAGGACATGGCCTCCAAGCATGTGCTCTCCACACGCTGAGAGAACATCTTGTCTTGATATGGAAATGCCTTTTGCTATGCTGTGTTTTGATACGGAATTCCCACAGGGGAAGAGTGAGATCAGAAAAAAAAAAACTTTTGGCAATACCATCTCAGATAAAGTCTCATAATAAAAGTTCACAGACTCCTACAGGGCCTCCACAAGAAAAAGACTGATAACCCAACCAATTACAAAATGGGCAAAAGACACAGAAAGACTTTTCACAGAGGAAGATATTCAGATGACCAACAGACACATGAAGAAATACTCAAAATCACTGTCAATAAGACAGATGCAAATCACAATCACAATGAGATACCATCTCACTCCAGTAGCAGTGGCAAAGTTTAGTAGGATAGCAAGCCAAAACTCTTTGAGAGGAGGGGGAGAGATGGGAACTCTCATAAACTGTTGGTGGAGTTATAAAATGGTATAACCACTGTGGAAGGCACTTTGGCGCTTCCTAAAAAACTGGACATAGAAATTCCATATGAACCAGTTATTCCACTACCAGGAATATATCCCGAGGAAAAGAGAACTGAGAAAAAAATGCAGATTTGTACATCAACGCTCATAGCAGTGTTGTTCACATTAGCAAGAACATGGAAACAGCTCAAATATTTATCAACAAATGAATAGATTGAGAAATTGTGGTACAATCACCTGATGAAATACTATGCAGCATTTAGGAGTAATGATTAAGAAAAATAGTATATAACCTGGGAGAGGCAAGAGAACATTATACCAAGTGAACTCAGTCTTGTAAGGACAAATAGTGCATAAGGCCATTACTGTAAAAATAGAAGGATAACTAATAAGATGTGGATAAAAGTTCAAAGAAAGAAGGGGAGTGAAAGAAGGCTGAAGTTGAATGCTGGGCAAAAATTATGGCATTGCAGAATTTGGTGGGCAGTGGGAAGGGGTGAAAGAATAAGGATAAATGTAGAGGGAACCTGAAAAGACAGGATATAAATGAGCATAGATGAATGGTGATTAATTTTATAAAATACAGTACATGAATATGATCATATGAAACAAATGTGAATGAAAGTATGTGTGGAATAGAGTGTACATGAATGAAACACAAAGTATATTAATTTTGTTTGTAAACCAATACAAACTTTTGAAAAATGTAAAAAAAAATTTTTTTCTCTTAAAGAGTTCAATACTATGAGTGTTTTTAAACATCTGAGAAATACAGCAGTAAGGGAATCAGATGAAATTTATTTAATTTTGTAATTGACAATTTATCTGACCATCAGATTCTTAAAAGATCAACTAATAAAAATCTCTTTGGTGCTTCATTGGTCATAATTTCATAAACTGTGGTCAAGCATATGAGAGTACTATTCATATATTCTCTAAGCCAACCTGAGCCTTGTCTTATGGGCTTTACTAATTTATTCAGTCATCAGATATTTAATCAAAGCCATCTATACACCCCACATAATGAGAGTTGCTGAATAATATACATAGATAAATAAAACATATGTGCTTCCAGCCATTTAGGGGGAGAGGACAGGCAATGAATAAATATCATATTATTATAATAGTAGTGTTTGTTTTGATTAAAATCTTATTTATTTTCTTGGATTTATAGAAGCTAGAGATTTCAGTTCAGGGCATTGGCAAATCTATACTTGTTGGAAGGTGCTCTGGTAGGTGGTAAGGAATTGTACTGTCAACGCAAAGGCACACAGTTCTAATCCACCACCTGCTCTGTGGGAGAAAGATTGACAATTTCCTCCTGTGCATCAGAAAACCCACTGGAGTATCAGCGGTGGGTCAGTTCTAAGTCAACAGTGTGTAAAACACATTCTTTGGGGGTAGGAGGAAAGATCTTTGTTTATCTCGTTAAGCTTTTGTAACTCTGGGCATTAACCAGTGATTTTGGCTTTAATGGGATCTTCATGAGTTATCTCCCCACTATGAGTCTGTCTTTCTCCCTTTCTTTGTCTATCCTTCTTTTTTCTTAGAGGCAATTCAGAAGAGATTAGAATTAAAACCCATCTTATATGAGATCATTTAAGTGATAGCATCTACAAAGACATATTTGTCAAGTTACAGTCATTGGTCTGGATGTTAGCCTGTGCGTTAGGGAGATGCCATTTAACACATAGCATTTCTTATGTTGGGGTTGAGTGTCATTGAGCTGGCTCTGACTCTTAGTGACCCTGTGTACAAGAGATTGGAAGACTGCCTACAACTACGCCATTCCCTACTTCTTGAATAAATCTGAGCCCATGGTTGCACTAACTTCATCCATTCAGCTCACTGAGGGTCTTCTTCTTTTTCAGGGACCTTCTACAAAAGGTACAGTGCATTTTAGAACAAATCTTTTTTTCTCTTCTTTTTTTAAAATTAATTTTAATGAACATTTACAGAGATTTTAGAATTCCATTCATTCATTGCTGCACTTCTCTCCCCGTCCAGCCCTCCTCCCCACCCCAGTTCGCTCCTCGCTTTGAAAAGTAAAATAAACACTCCCTCCCTGGTACACAATCCCCCTGCACCCCTCCCACAGTCCCAAGTAAATTCCACTATGCAACCTTAATTGTGGACTCTTATGATAACCATAATACCCTATTATACCCCTTTTAAATTATTCACTCCCTCATCTGTTTCAGTGCAGTATACACAATTTATCCAGTTTTTCTCAGTCTTACCCCAACCCTGACATCAGTCCTATTTTACAGCTGTGGCACCATGCAATATTTTTCCTTTTGTGATTGAGATATTTCACTCATAATAATGTCCTCCAGCTCACCCATTTTGAATAATATTGCATGAGTTCCTTGTTTTTCAATGCAGTGTGGTATTCCATTGTGTGAATATACCCTAGCTTCTCTGTTTGTTGATGGGCACCTGGGTTGTTTCCAACTCCTT
>NW_006399852.1:7669015-7673383 GCF_000299155.1 Elephantulus edwardii
CTCCACCTAACAATATTCCCAAAGTTCGTGAGACAAAGTTTCACCACCCTTGCTTCTAAGGAGCAACCTGGTCACACTTCCTCCCAGACAGACTTGTTTGTTCTTCTGGCAGTCCACGGGATATTTAATACTCTTCCCAAGACCACAAATCAAAGGCATCAATTCTTCTTTGGTCTTGAACATTTCTTGTCCAACTTGCAGATGTACAGGAAGTAAGTGAAAAGACTATAGTTGGATCAGACACAATTTAATCTTTAAACTAATATCCTTGGTCTTTAGTATTTTTAAAATTACATGTCTTTGAGTTGTGGTGCTGGTAAAGAGTACAGAACATACCATGAACCACCAAGAGAAAAAAAAAAACAGGTCTGTCCTGGAGACGATGAAACCAAGCTGCTTCTTGGAAGCAAGGATTTTAAAACACCATCTCACATATTTTAGGCATATACCCAGGAGCAAACAGTCTGTGGGAAAGACTACCATGCATGAAAGAGTTGAGCGCCAGCATAGGAGAAGACAATCTTGGATGGAATGGATTGGCACAATAATTGGAAACAGGGGCCCTAAAAAAATCTAATAATGAGGGTAGGTGTGTCAAAAACAGTGAGATTGGCTCAGGTTGGATCAGGGTTCAGAGCTGTTGTGCATAATAAGATCACTATGAGTCAAAGCAGACTCGACACCATACAACAAGAATATACTAATCCTATTTCTTGTTCCATCCAATCTAGTTGTAAAGATATGATACATAGAATTCACGGGGATGGAAAGAAAATAGGAAACTGAGGCCACAAATAAAATCTAAATTTAAGCATGAGCTTGGAAGCAGGAGTGGCATCCACTTCCATAAACAACTTGCCTCCAGAAACCCTATGAACTGGGAGAGAGGATGAAAGTCCCACACGCAAGTGTCAAGGACTTTCATTCATAGGGTCACTATGAGTCGCCTACAACTCAACAGCACTCAACAACACAGCAAGAGACCAGTTAGCCTAGTAGACCGAAAGTGATGCTACCAAGCCAAAGGTGGGTAGCTCTAATCCGTGGCCCTAAGGCCTATTTTTCATTGTTTTTGTTCAAACAGTCTTCTAAGTCATATAGCCCTGGTGTGTCCACTTAAAATACAGAGGTAACTTGTGGTCACTGTGAAGCTGAACACAGGGACACTGATGTGTCAAATGAAATAATGGTTACCCATGGTGGACAGTGTTTGGTGGAGCTCCCCAGTAAGAACAAGCTTGGAAGCAGGAGTGGCATCCACTTCCGTAAACAGCTTGCCTCCAGAAACCCTATGGACTGGGAGAGAGGATGAAAGTCCCGCACGCAAGTGTCAAGGACTTTCGTTCATAGGGTCGCTATGACTTGAAGGCACTCAACAACAACACAAGCATGAGCAGATGGCTGGATGGAGGACAGACATGGACAAGCAGGGGATACAATGATGGTGTGCTGTGGTGCCTTAAACAACAAGCTAAGAAATCCACAGCCAATTATTGTGACATTTTTCCTCAGCCAAGTAGCCAACTGAATAATGAGAGGAGTGAACACATAAGGGATAAGATGTCTAATAATTAACAACTCACTCTGACATGCTGGGATGAGACCAGGCCAACTGGTTAGAAATGCTGTAATTTTCTAAAATCAAACAAGGGAATATATATTTGGGGTTTTAAAATCCCTTTATAATGGATAGAAATTATACTAACAAATAATGGGAATCCAAGAACACTTGAGTATGCTTATGTGAAACCTATAGGAGACCAGGAAGTAGAACAGAGCAGCGAAACACTGCATGGTTCAAAATCAGGAAGGGAGGGCATCAGCAGTGCATCCTGTCTCCATACCTTTTCAATCTACATGCAGAACAGAACATTCTGGAAGCAGGGCTTTATGAGGAGGGATGTGGCATCAGAATTGGAGGAAGACTCATCAACAACCTATGTTACACAGATGACACAACCTCACTTGCTGAAATTGAAGAGGGCCTGAAGTACTTGCTGCAAAAGGTCAAGTACTGTAATCTTCAATATGAATTGAAGCTCAACATCAATATGACAAAGATTCTCACCACTTGGCCAATTGGCAGTACCATAAATGGATAGAGAAAAGATTGAGGTTGTTAACAACTACAATTTTCTTTGCTCCACAATCAACACTCTTAATACCAACAGTCAGGAAAGCAAAAGACAAATTGCATAGGAAAAATCTGATATCCAGGACCTCTCCGGAGTGCTGAAAAGCAATGATATCAGTCTAGCGACTAAAGTGTGTCTCATCCAGGCCGTGGTCTTCACAATTACTTGTTATGCATCAAAGAGCTGGACAGTGGCTAAGAATGACAAATTGTGGTGCTAGAGAAGGTCTTAAACATAGCATGGACTGCCAAGAAAACAAATGGGTCTGTGTTGGAGAGGGCAAAACCAAGTTTCTTCTTGTAGGATAGGATTTTGAGGTTCTATCTCACATACTTTGGGCATGTGGCCAGGAGAGATTGGTGCTTGGAGAAGGACAATCATGCTTGGAAGGATGGAGGGACAGCGCAGGAGAAGAACACCCCCCAATGAGATGGATTGATACAATACATAGGGCAGTGGGATTTGGTGTGTTGGAATTAGTGAGACTGGCTCAGAACAGGGAGGGTTCAGAGCTGCTGTACATAAGGTGTTATGGGTCACAGGTGACTCAACAGCACATAACAACAACAACAATAGAGCTTTCATAGGAAACTCTGGTGGCACAGTCCATAGGGAGTTACACTGCTAACCTAATTACTGAGCCTCTCTGGCATGAATTCACATGGAGGGCCAGTTATGAGTTGGTATTAACTCAATAACAAAGAGACAAGAGGGTTTATATGTTTGTGGATGTGTGCATGGATGTGAATGAACGTATTTAGGTATTAATAAGTTCGGTGTAAAATGGAGATTTGTACAACAATGTTCATAACAGTGTTATTCAACATCACCAAAACATGGAAACAGCCCAAATGGCCAAGCACTGGAGAATGGATTGAGAATATATGGTACATTTACATGATGGAATACTATGCAGCACACAAGAGCAACAATTTTGAAATCACAACCTAACTTGGGAAGGTCTAGAGAGCATTACGCTAAGTGAACTAACTCAATCCAATAAGAACAAATCTTGTTTAAGACCATTATTGTAGAAATAGAAGGATAACTAGTGAAACATGTATGAGGATCCCAACAGAGGAGGGGAGGACCAGAGGGGTGAGGGTGGCAGAGGGGTAATCATACGATTGCACAATTTATTGGGTAGAAGAAGGGGTGGGTAAAAAAAAATGGGAAAGATTTGGGGTGGAAAACAATGTCTACAGACTTTGCAAGTAAGGCAGTACAAAATAAAAATTTTACTTAAAAAAAAAAGGTTATGTGCATGTATACATATATAAAGGAGCCCTGATGGCATGGTGGTTAAATCGTTAGGCTACCAACGATGCTGAGGTCTACAGTTCTAACTCAGGCCCTCCACTGGGGGAGGCGGGGAATATGTGGGGCTGTTTGCGTCTACAAAGCTTTATGGCCTTCGGAAGCTCTGGAGGCTTAGTTGTAAGGAGTTGCACTGCCAACCCCAAGGCACACAGTTCAAATCCACCAGCTGCTCTGTGAAAGGAAGATGGGCAATAATCTCACATGCAATTTACAACCTTTCACAACTTGGCACAACAACACTTAACAACAACAAATTATATCAGGCAGTTCTTTGACCTGGAGGGCAGTTACGAATTGAAAATGACTTGACAGCATGCACTTTGGAGATAAACATACAGATTTGTTTTTAAAGTTCTAATTAGTGATTGGCTTTATGAAATGTATTGTACTGTAATGGTTTTACAAAATACAGTTTGAGTGAAGAAATGTGTGATATACAATGCATATGAATTAAACACAATGCAAATGAACTTTGTATGCAAACCAGTGTAAAATTTTAAAAAATGATGTAAAAAATTAAGTTCAGATTATATTTGAAGTAAATGAAAACAAGTCTAACAAAGCCAAAATAACACCTTGAGTTTATCCCCACGGAATTAAAAAAAAAAAATCTCTAGAAAATGATTGAGGCATTGAACGTTAAAAACTGAAGATCAGATTAGTTGTGGTATGGTATCAAGAATATCATCTACAAAGAAGTAAAAGGTAATTTCAAATACAAGAAAGAAAGACAAAACCAAAATGGATGTTGAAAGACTCAGAAACATGTGTTAGGCCAAAACAAGGGTGGGGGGATTTTTTTACTTTAATTTTTTTTATTATTAAATTTTATTAGTTTTAATGAACATTTACAGGGATTTTGGGTTTTCATTCCTTCATCGTTGCACTGTTTTATCTACCCTCCTCCCCAGTT
>NW_006399852.1:7673918-7686428 GCF_000299155.1 Elephantulus edwardii
AATGGAGTATACATTAAGGGGAGGAGATTTTAATGGGAAGTTTGAGAAGAAAAATTATTAAAATGAAATGTTCAAAGAGCTGTAGTTGGAAAATCAAAGGGTAAGAGAAGAAGGCACTCAATATTTCTCAAGTTGAAAGAAATGAGAAGAAATTCAAACCTCAGGTAGCAAAACTGAAAGGTTAATTCAGTGGGTAAAATCTTGAATGACGCAAGAAGCAACAAAAGAAAATGGAAGGAACACACAGTCACTGTGCCAAAAAAGAATTGATTGACACTGAAATATTTCAGAAAATAGCATCTGATCAAGAACAAATGGTAATGAAGGAAGAAGTTCAAACTGCACTGAAAGTACTGATAAAAAAAAATTAGGCTGCAAGAAATGATGCAATACCAATTGACATGTTCAACAACTAAATGCAGCCCTGCGTATATATGCTCGCATGCCTAAGCCAAGAAATGTTGGAAGACAGGCATCTGGCCGACTGGTTGGTGAAGTTGTGTATTTGTTTCCATTCAAAAATTGTCATTCAACAGAGTGAAGGGATTATTGAATAATATCATTAAGATCAAAAGCTGATGATTATTTTGAAATGGCTAGAATAGACTGTTAGCAGCGTACTACCAACAATTCAAGCTAGTTTCAAAAGAGGCTATGGAATAAGAAATATTTTTGCTGAAATCAGATGGATCGTGCTGAAAGCAGAAAATACCAGAAAGATATTTACTTGTGTCTAATTGGCTATACAAAGACATGTGATTGTATGGATCATAACAAATTGTAGCAAACCTAGAAAAGAATTGGAATCTCAGAACACTTAATTGTGCTTATTCAGACCTACACATAGACCAAGAAGCAGTTGTCTGAACAGAATGAAAGAACTTGTGTGGTTTAAAATGAGAAAAATATGTGTCAGGGTTGAGACCTTTCCCCATACAAGCAACATCTATAAGAGCCAAGAAATCAAAAGACATACCACATTGGGAAAATCTGTTGTGAAGGATCTCTCCAAAGTGCTGAAGAACAAAAATGTCTGTTTCAAGACTAAGGTGCTCCTGATGCAAGCCATAGTATTTTAGATTAGTTCCTATGCATCTTATATTCAGTAATGAGGATGGTCGAAGAATAGGTATCTTTGAATTGTAGTTTTGGGGAGTGGACTGCCAAAAGAACAAAGAAATCTTTCTTGAAGGAGTGCAAACAGAGTGCTTGTGAGAGACAAAGATGGGACTCTTTGTCTTACATAGTTAGGGCATGTTGTAAGAAGGGACCAGTCCTTGCGTAAAAAAGGCATCATGCTGGGGAAAGAGAGGGGTCAGAGAAAGAAAGGAAGACCTTCAAGAAGAATGATTGACACAGTAACTACAACCATGTTGGAAATCACGATGATGGCGCCTGAGAAGGCAATGTTCAGTCTATTATCCTTCTTAGGTTTGTTACGAATTATTGTTGACTCAACAGAAGCTAATCACAACCTTCCATTTGCTTGCTGAGTAAATAATTCAAGAAGCAAGACTATATGAAGAAGAATGTGGCATCAGGATGGGAGGAAGACTCATCAACCATCTATGTTAGCAGATGACACAGCTTGCTTCCAACAAGTGAGGAAGACAACAACAAGAAAACAAAAAGAATTGCACTAAACCAAAAGGGAATATTCTGGAAAAAAGGAGAAAAGCTTGAAGTTGTCAATGAATTTGTCTTACTTGGATTCACAAATAATACTATGGAAGTAGCAGTGCGGAAAGCAATAGATGTTTTGTAATGGGAAAAATCTAAAGTTAAAGACCTCTGTAACTCAAGACCAATGATGTCAACAAAGACTAAGGTACAGTTGATGGAAGCCATGATATATTCAATTGCTTCCTATGTACCTGAAACATGTGCCATGACTAAGGAAGAATTAATCCCTTTGAATTGTGTTGGAGAAGAGTACTGAATATCCAATGGACTGTCAAAAGAACAAACAAGTCTATCTTGGAGGAAGTGCAGTCAGGGTGTTCCTTAGAAATAATCACCTCTTATGCTTTTCAGCATGTTATGATAGGCCAGTCTTTGGAATAGATAATTATGCTAGGAAAGACAGACGGCCGAAAAAGAAAGGAAGACCCTCACCAGGATTGATTAACCCATGTCGGAGATCATGAAGAAGGCTCAGGATAAGACAGGGTTCTGATCTGTTGTTCAAAAGGTTACTATGAGTGGTAGTGGGCTCTAGGGCACAAGACAATAACAATATATGTAAATACGTCTATAGAGAGATTGCTATATCTATCTTTGAATAAAATAAAGTCCTTGTATATGTAATGTGTGCTTATAGGTATATATTTAGTGACTGCTGAGGCATCACTGTGGCACTGTAAGTGGCTAGAATAAAAATTGGTGATCTGGGCTTTCAGCTGCACTTCATATGCTGTGGTCCCACTTTATCCTTTAATCTTATAAGATGCATAGTGTTGGTTACCAACCCACGTAAGGAAGTTCAAATGCGCTTAAAGGATATCATGAAATACCTGAGATACCACGGAAATACCTGAGCATGTTCTTAACAAGTCTCTATCTTCCTCACATAGCTCTTTTGGGAGATAGGAAATTAAATCTGACCCAGCAAATATAATTATTGAGTCAATAAGCCCCCGGAGTGATAACATCCAAAACAAGGCAGCCTGTACAAAGCCATGCTGCAGAACAAGAATCACACCTTCAATACTAAGTGTGGTTCTTCTTTCTTCTCCAAATCTCAGTCTTAGATTTGCCAATTTCATCTATTTCTGCAAACATAAAGAGAAACTGATTCCAAGTTGCTCCTGGTCCTGAACAGTTCTCTAACCACTTAAAGACCAGAAGCAAGAGGTGAATATTCTGGGGAGAAGTAGAAAACATCCTTGCACTTTTCAACACAATTACTTCTATTTGCCAGCTTGAAGGTGGTTTGGAATGCAGTCTATGGCATATCTAGTTCTTGCTTCTTTTAAAAAAAAAAAAACAACACCCCAAAACCCTGATTTTAAAAAGTTGGTAAAAGACAAAAAAATAAAGATTTAAATAAACTCTTAAAGGAGATTTGCTTTTGACGGTGAGATTACATTTACAGAGTATATTTTTATGAATCATCTTTCGTATCACCAGCAGACAGAATATTTCTATAATTAAAAAAATTCTAGGGTTTTTCGATAAAACTGTACTATCTTTTAATAATAGTTTTTATTCAATTCATAACCATTTTAAAATGGTATTTTATAAATCTCATGAGAGATACAATGCTTGCCTAGGAGTTTTTACTTCTGATCCAGTAACGAAATAAAAATTGATTCATTCTCTTTTTTCAATGTTGTTACTATAAATCTTCCTTAGGTAAATGAGTTCTTATTTTTCTGTCCTAATCAGAATGCTTTAGCTATCTTAATCACAACTACTATATATTCTTAAATCATTCTCCTGGAAAAAGAAAGAATTCTAAATTTTTTTCCCCCATTTGTTTCACCATCAAATTAATTTATTGACTGCCCTGGAAGCCTAGTGGTAAGAAACTGCCCTGCAATTCCAAAGGCATGTGGTTTGAATCCACCAGTGACTCCATACGTGAAGGATGGGCAGTCAGTGTCCTTCCGTGTGATTAACTGCCTCTAAAATCTCACTGGAGGGTCAGCTATGAACCCTCGATAGTACACAACAACAACAACAACAATAACACAACATGGCCTGAGTAGGTGAGCAAAACATGAACTAACCTCAGGAGTTCACAATTTAATGAAAGAGCCTAAAAAAATAACAATCATAAACAATTACTTACAAATACATATATGTTTGATTATACATATACATATGTATGTATAATATATGTACATATATGTCTTTCTATCTCTCTATAGATAGAAAAGATAGAGATAGAGAGATAGAGATAGATGATAGAGATAGATATAGAGATAGATGATAGAGATAGATATAGAGATAGATGATAGAGATAGATATAGAGATAGAGATAGATATCTCACAATCAATGTCCACAGGAGTAGTCCAGAAATCAAGTAACACGCATTAGACAAATCGGCCTCAAAATAACTCTTTAAAAACTGCTCAAAAGCAAAGTTATCATCTTAAGAGCTAAAGTAATCCTGGCCCAAGCCATAATATACTTCATTCACCTTACGTGGACATAAATGCAATGCTGGGCAAAGAACAAGGAAGACCAAAGAAGTGATGCTTGTGAATGTTGGTGCTACTAAAGAATATGGAATATAACATGAAATGTAAAAAAAAAGAAAATATCAGTGAAAGCACAGCCAGAATGTCCCTTGGAAGTAGAGGTAACAGGATTCTATCTCGGGCATTTTTGTCAGGAGGCATCAATATACCTAGAGAAGGGTATTATGCTTGGAAAAAATAGAGGATCAGGAAAAAAACAGAGGAAGACACTCAGAGATATATTGACACAATGACTGAAACAACAAGCAATACGTCAACATGTCTGCGGATGGAGCAGAGGGAAGTAGGGTTTCATTCCAGAGTACCTAAGGTATCTATGAGTTATGACTGACTTATCAGCACTGAACAAGAACAGAACAATAAATATACATAAGTTCATTAAGCACCTATTAGAAAGAATATTCTAGATTAAAAAAATGGTGTTTAACTTGAGCCTTGAGGAATGAGAAAAAAAATAATTTGACTGTAACAGCATGGTACTAGTACAATGACAGGCACATAGACCAATGGAATAGAATTGAGAATCCAGAAATAGACCCAGCTATCTACGGTCAGCTGATATTTGACAAGGAAATCAAAGCTATTAAATGGGAGAAATGAGAACCTCTTCAACAAATGGTGCTGGAAAAACTGGACTTTCACCTGCAGAAAGGTGAAACAGGATCCACATCTCACACCATACCCAAAAATCAAGGTGGAGAGACCTGGGAGTAAACCCAAAACCATAACGTTCTTAAGAGACAAACTGGGATCAAGCTTAGAAGTGCTAGTCCAAAGTATAAAGAGACTGCCAAATACAACCAGAAATGCACAGTCTAAAGAGGCTAAAATTGATGCATGGGACCTTCTAAAGATTAAATCTCTGTGCACATCAAAAACTTTTTCCAACAGAGTGAAAAGAAAACCTACAGATTTGGAACAAACATTTGGTAATACCATCTCAGAAAAGTGTCTGATAATAAACGTTTACAGAATATTCCTGGGCCTCCACAAGAAGAAGACTGCTAACCCAATTACAAAATGGGCAAAAGACATGGAAAGAATTTTTGCAGAGGAAGACATTCAAATGGCAAACAGACACATGAAGAAATGCTCCAAATCACTGGCAATAAGAGAGATGCAAATCAAAACCACAGTGAGGTACTCCAGTAACAGTAATAAAGTTTAACAGGGAAGCAAGTAATAGATGTTGGAGAGGATGTGGAGAGGAACTCTTATACAATGTTGGTGGGATTGTAAAATGGTACAACCACTCTGGAAGGCAGTTTGGTGCTTCCTCAAAAAGCTGAACATAGAAATTCCATATGATTCAGCTATTCCACTACTTGGAATACACCCTGAGAATATGAGAACTGAGGCACAAACTGAGATTTGTACACCAATGTTCATGGTAGCATTATTCACCATCACAAGAACATGGAAATAACACAAATGTCCAACCACTAATGAATGGATTGAGAAATTATGGTACAGTCATAAAACAGAATACTATGAGCATGCAAGAGTAATAACTTTGTAAATTATTAGCTAACTTGGGAGGGACTGGAGAGCATTATGCTGAGTGAACTTACTCGGTCCCACAAGGATAAACATTGTTTAAGACCATTATTGTAGAATGAGTATAAGGGTGTAGAATGAGTATAAGGGCCCAGGAGGGGTGGGAGAGGCCAGAAGCAGAGGGATGTGGATGTACAGGGGGAAGAGGGGATTAATCATTGGCTTGTTCAATTTGATGGGTTGGGAGGATGAGGAAAATGGAAAGAATTTGTTCGAATTTGTATTAGAATTTTGTCAAAGAAAGAAAAAAAGATTTTTTAAAGCACCGGAGGAAAAAAAATAAAAGAAAAAGAAAAAGTATAGGTGTGCATCCTTTAAAGTTGATGATGTTTATTTTGTTTTTAGATGTTGTTGAGTCAACTACTACTTACAGCAACCATGTCAACAACAGATCTGATTCTTGCCCTCTCCTTTATCTTCTTTATGGTTGTTGTTATGCCTGTTTAATCACCTGTAACTCATAGTGACCCTATGCACAACAGCTTTGAACCTGTCCTATGCTAAGCCAGTCTCACAATCTCTGACACACCTGTCCCTATCACCCCAGGCACTGTTTCAATCCATCTCATCTGGGGTCTTCCCCTCCTGTGCTATCCCTCCACACTTCCAAGCATGATATCTTTCTTCAAGGACTTGTCCCTCCTGGCAATATGCACAAAGTGTGTGAGACAGAGGTTTAGAAACCTCCAGAAAGCAACTTGAATTCACCCTGTACATGATAGAACTGTTTGTTCT
The DNA here is from genome assembly GCF_000299155.1 of Elephantulus edwardii. Taxonomy (NCBI): domain Eukaryota; kingdom Metazoa; phylum Chordata; class Mammalia; order Macroscelidea; family Macroscelididae; genus Elephantulus; species Elephantulus edwardii. Next base: position 7,680,417 of record NW_006399852.1, read on the forward strand.
TTTGGCAGTTCATGGCATGTTCAATACTCTTCTCTAGCACCAGAACTCAAAGGCATAAATTCTTCTTCTTCCATCCTTATTCACTGCCCAGCTCTCTGATACATAGCAAGTAATTGCAAAGATCATGGCCTGGATCAGATGCACCTTAGTCTCTAAACTGGCATCTTTGCTCTTCAGCATTCTGGAAAAGTCTTTGACAGCAGACTTTCCCAACCAAATTATTCTTTTGATTTCTTGACTGCTGGTTCTGAGAGTGTTGATTGTGGACCCAAAGAAGCTAAAATTGTTAATGATCTCAATCTTTTCTCCATCTATCATGGTGCTGCCAAATGGCCTAGTGTTGAGAATCTTTGTTCTCCTGTTGAGTTTCAATCTATATTGAAGTCCTTGATGGTAGAGTGTGCCATCTTAACCATATCTCTCTAATATATTCAAGTTCATTGCTAGAGTCACTGTGTCTATTCATCTTGTTGAGGATCTTCCTATCTTTTTCTGTCTCTTTCTTTCTTTCCTAGCATGGGGTCTTTTTCCAAGTGCTGGTCCCTCCTGACAACATGTCCAGGTATGTGAGATGAAGTTTCATTATCTTTGTCTCTAAGGAACACCCAGTTTTTACTTTCTCTTAGACTACTTAATTCCTTTGGCAACCCATGGGATATTCAGCACTCTTTTTCAACGTTGTAATTCGAAGGCGCTGGTTCTTTTTCTTCCATCATCCTTTTCATTGTCCATGATAGCTCTTGTAAAGTAGGACATCATATAATTTGAACTTTATGTGAACATCAACTGATACTCCGTTACTGATTGGTTTTGGAATGTGTGTTTGTGTGTAACTTCTTAAGCAAGTTTCAGCAATCATTTTCAGTGTCTTTTTGTGTTATTCCTCTATTCGTGATATAGGTTCCTCTCATATTTTCACTCTGTAAAGAATGGGGGTTCAAGATCTGAAGACTTATCAATGACCTGCTTTATGCAGATTACAGAGCCTTGTTTGCTGAGAATGAGGAGAACTTGAAACACTTGCCACAGAAAATCAAACACTACAGCCTTGACTATTAATTGCATCACAAAATTAAGAAGACAAATATTCTCACCACTAGATCAACAAGCAACGTCATGATAAATGGAAAAAAGACAGACATTGTCAACAATTTCCTCTTGCTTGAATCCATAATCAACACCCTTGGAACCAGCAGTAAGGAGATCAAGAGATGCACTGCATGGAAAAAGTCTGCTGTTTGGAACTTCTCCAAATTACTGAGGAGTAAAGACATCGGTCTGATAATTAAGGTATACCTCAATCAGACCATGGTATTTTCAATCACTTTCAATGTATCTGACAGCTAAAGAGTGAATAAGGATGACAGAAGAATTGATGTCTTTGAATTGTGGTATTGGACATGAGAATCAAATATCTCAAGCACTGCCAAAAGAATAAGCAAGTATGTCTTGGGGAAGAAGGTACAGCCAGAATACTTGTTGTAGGCAAAGGTGATGTGTTGCTAAGAAGGGCTATTCTGTGGAGAGGGACAGCATGCTTGGAAAAGTGGAGGGTCAGCGAAAGAGAGGAAGACTCTCAACCAGGTGAATGGACATGGTGAGTGCGGCAATGGGTCAAGTTGATGAGGTCAGAGATGATGAGGATAGCACAGGACAGGGTTCAGATGTGTTGTTAATGGGGTTATTATGAGTCATACTCGACAGCACCTAACAACAGCAAGAACAAGAACATATTTTCATTAGCCTTGGAATTTTTAGTGGGTTTAATCTTTAAAAGATTGATACTTTTTTCCCTTTGATTTTGAAGGCCCTCATGATTTGTCAACTTTGCCATTCCTAAATTATGAATAAAGGCATTCTTTGATGTTTCCTTTGTATTGTTGAATAACCTTTTACTTTCCTTCCAAAAAGACATTTTCTTTGACTCTTGCTCCTACTATCATTATCAGTAGCTTGGCTATCTTTGGGACTTATGATATATTTCATGGTTTTCCAAGAAAATTAAACCAAGAACTAATAATACTACAACACTCAAGAGACACATGGTCCACAACACTGGATTCTACTTTCCAAAAGTTGAAGCATATACTGTTAAATGGTAAAATTTCAGATAGAAAGTACAGTACACACATAATCCAGGAACACATGAATGTGTTGTCTATCCAGACATGTATGATAGGTTGTAAACTGTACCATTATACAGATGTGCAATCACTTCATATACAAGAGACATGCACATGCTATATGTTGGCAGATGGTGAATTCACTATATCTTGTTCTCTAACTGCAATTTCTGAACTCTATGTAATCTTCTGGATTTATAGATGTATACGTGGTTGGATGTTACCCAAATAGATAATATTTGATGCATGACTATACTTGTGAGTCTATAAAGCTGTGAAATGCTTTGGGATATTCATAGTATTGCCACATTATAAGCAAGTATATCAGAAGTTGATCCTGGGATGCAGGTCACAAAGATTCTTATAAATCAATTTTAAGAGAAACTTCATTTAACCTTTTAAATGGTAGTATTTCCCTGGTCATTTTAAATTTAAAAATCTCAGTGCATCCAAAACAAAAATCTTGATTGTTAACTCTAAAATTAAATCCCTTCTAAAATTAAGTTCCGGAGACTAATATCACCATGTATGCTGTTTCATGGGTCATGAATATGCATATCATCCTTGGTATTAAATCTCACTTATCCTCATATTCACTCTGCCACCACATCAGAGGCACACAGTTCAAATCCACCATCTGCTCCACAGGAGAAAGATGGACAATATCCTCCTGTGTAATGAACTGCCTCTGAAAACCTGCCCGAGAGGGTCAGTTATGGGTCAGTTCTGACTCAATGGTACACAACAACAACAGAAATTGAATCAGGAACTGTTCTTCTAGGCAAAAAGTCTGCTTCAATATTAATGTAAAGGTTCTGGGGTGAGTATAGCAGGAAGAGGGAAATCATGTATATTGGATGATGATTAAAAGGACAATGTGGGATAAAGGTCAGCCAGAAATGGTATGTATTATAATTTTTTAATATTAATAACATGGAGTAAAATGTGCATGAATGATTGACTGACACTGACAACCATTATGCTTTGACAACCATTAACTTTCACTTAAATCCTAGTTTAAAAATGCAAAAAGAAAAGATTGCTATGGGTTGGAATGCACTCAACAACAGTGGGTGCCTCTATTCTCCAAAGACACAGGTAATTCCCCTTAACTCTGTCATGAAAGGCAGATAACTAAGACCAAAATGCATGTGACCTCTGCATAGTCATATCTTTTTGTGCTGTGAAGAACTAATTTTAGATTAGTAGAATAGTAGTATATTCTACATGTCAGATATCTTGGAAAGCCACTGTAAATGCACTTTAAAGTCACAGTGGTTTTCTGAGAGAATATGGCAGTGTAGTAATCTACAAAGACGAATTTGGAACAGAAATTCCATCTTGCTAGTTTCAAAAGAGAAGTAGAAGGTTTGACTATGGCAAGTCCATGTTTTCTCTCAACCATTCAAAGGCATCCGTTCAGCTCACACATATAGCTCTAGGAATTGTCAGTGTGCTTTATCACCCATGAATGTGCCTATTATGGACCATTTGCAGCAAATTCTCTTTCAGTTAGTGTGCTTCTCTGTGAATGGGCTCATCTTCTGAAATGTGGAAAAGCATTAGGGCCATTCAAAGCTCTCAGCAAGATCTCTATTAGGGATGCAAATGTGTAGGATATGGACAAAAACAGCAGTTCCACCAGTTCCACTTGTCAAACATTTGGGCTTTGGAATTTAGCTTAGAAAGATAGCGTCACTAGCTGCCACTTGAGAAATGTTTTAAATTCTTCCTATCTGCATATTCTCTCACGGCACTTCATCTCTCATTTCCATTCAGTCCTTGGCATTATCACTTTCCGGGTTCACGCTGTTTAATTCTGAAATCTTATTTCTCCTTAATTTACCATCAACCCTGTCCTGTTGATTCCTAATTCATACCGTCTCCAAAAATTAATTTCACATCTCCAACTGCCTGCTGACATTTCAACTCAGACTTAAGATGCCCTGCACCAAAAGCACCATATGTCCTAAACGAGCTCAATTCCTTTTCCTCCTTTGTAGATGTGCCAATAAATTTCTCCACAAGATCTGGAACTTCATCAACACCATCTCCTCCACTACCTTCACACTCCTAAATATATTTGCCAGTGTGACTCGGTATGACTTTCTTTCCATATCTTCTATATTCATTCTGCTGGGCATCAAGCATTGTTGATTCTCACATCGCTTCCAAGTGTTTCTCAAACTTTATTCTTACTCATCAGTCACGTTCTCATCTGAAACTACTGGATCACAAAATTCTTGCTTTCTAACCCGAATTGGGCTCTCAATACTGCTCATCAATATTTTATTCACTTGTTAGTTGAGCTGACATTGAAATCCCCACTGCAGGTGTTAATCATGCCTTCATCTACATTTCCACTTCCTTACTCACAACAGATACAATATAGAATAACCTAGTCAACTTTCCTAATCTTCTAACTCAATCTCCTAACATCTGCTGCTATCTGTGTAAACACATTTGGTACTTTTTATGAAAAGTAATTATTTCACATTTCCCAACTTTATCTGTTCCCCTAAATACTAAACCCTGCATAGCTTACCAATTTCAAGACTGTATTCTGTCATCTTCCTCTATAGCTCTTTTTATTCACAGAATAGCCTTTGCTATCTATTTTCCCTATACTTACAAATAAGTCCAGGTCTCACATTTCCTTAATAATTAAAAATAAATATGCACACTAATCTTAGTCAACACCACTCTTCAAACTACCTTACTAGCTCAAATTTTTATTCCTGAGAAAATTTCTGTCATCAAATTATCTCTGTATAATTTTAGCTTCATTTTTCTCTTCACCTATTTAACAATTTTGCAATGCAGGATCAGGAATTACACTAATGAAATCATACTTCAAAGTATCAAAAACATTCTGAGTATCAAACCCAGCAAAATGTTTCAGTCTTCAGTTTCCATAACTGTTATTGTTGTTGTTAGGTGCCGCCCAGTCAGCTCCAGCTCCTAGCAACCCTGGGAACACAGACCAGCACCTTGCCCTCCCCTGCTCCAGGCTTCTCACTCCGCATGATTTGGTATTCAGATATTTCACCCCCTTTAACTCTCTTCCCTAGCTGTCATAGCATTGCTTTTATTGCCATGTTTCTTCCTAACTCAATGATTAATTTTTCTGTTAATAGTTATCTAATATTCTATCGCCATGGCTCCTCCAAATTCTATGACCTTTCCCCCTCATTTATCTTTACTTTTTCTCTTATTAGTTTGATCTATTATTATTTATTCTGCTTCAAGGCTTATTTCTACACAAATTTTTGTGAAAATACATAAATTGCATTTCCACCGAAACCCTTTATATGTCAGTTAATTTATTAAGAACATATTCCTTCAACATCCATATGTCTAAAACCAAGCTCATTACCTTCACCTAAGGCCTCCACCTTGTGTGTTTCCTTTTTTCTTTTAATAGTCTGAGAATTTTTTCATTTTCTCTCTTATTCAGTATATTCATTAGATAAACATTTATTAAGCTGCTACAGTATCAATATGAGGATCCAAATAGAAAAGCAGAAAGCATTTAAAATATTTTAAACAGCAAGAACTTAATGAAGGAGGTTAGTTATGTAGATAATGGAAGAATGGAGAATTAAAAAAAAGATAATAATGAGACAAATCATAGATTAGCGACATACTTAGAGCAGGTTGTTAGAAGGCACTGGTTCTTAGAAAAGTGTATCATGCTTGGAAAGGTGGATGGTAAGTGAAGGAGGGGAAGACACTCAATGAAATGGATTGACAGTGACTGTCATGGTGGGCTGGAATGTGTCAAAGATGATGAGGATGGCATAGTATAGACCAGGGTTCAGATCCACTATTTAAGGGTCACTAGGAAAGCAGGGGATACCAGAGGAATGTCTATCTGTGTTTCATTGAC
>NW_006399852.1:7687511-7689461 GCF_000299155.1 Elephantulus edwardii
CCTTAGCTAGACAAATAAGGACAGGATGTGGTTATAAGAAGATTTAAAGGTCGCCTGAAGATTTGAAGTTGTCCAGAAGAAACTGCACAATGAATAAGGAAAATCACAGAAGAATCAATGCCTTTGAACTGTGGTGTTAGTAAAGAGTATTGAATATACTGTGCATTGTCAAAAGATTAAACATGGAAGAAATGCAGACAGGGGTTGAACATATGAACAGCTTTATGGATATATCTATATAGAGGGATCTCATTGCTGACATAGTAAATAACTTGATTATTGAATTAAAAATTAGCAATACCAGTCCATTTCAGCTCACTAATGACTACAGTGTCAATATTTTCCATTTCATTGTCGACAACTTGCAATTTGCTTAAATTTATAGTTCATATATTCACTTCCAGCTGTTTCTCCTCATTTTGAGTCTCGCCAAATCAGCAAATAAAGGTCCTTCATTTGAATGAAAGTTTTATTCCACTTATATCGTTAAGGGGAACTCTGCTTTGAGGAGGCAATTCTTCCCCTGTCACATTTTTAGTGTCTTCCAACTTGAAAGGCTCATTTTACAGCACTATACCACCAATGTCCCAGTACTATTCTTAGCATGTTCAAGAGCTTCTTATTTCAGGAGTGGATGAACAGCCCTGCTTCTTAAGCTTAGCTGAAAGCTCCACTGAAACCATTTGACTAAGGGTGAACCTGTTGGAGTTTGAGCTGTTAGTGGTATAGTTTCCAGCATCACAGAAACATACAAGTTGCCACAGTAAACAATAGGGAGCATCATGGTACATGAACAAAAGATTGAAGTTACTGATGAGTTTATTCTGCTTGAATCTACAACAAACACCCCAAGGTAGCAGTAGAAGCGAAATCAAAAGGCATTCTGCATTGGGGGCGGGGGTGGGGTGGTGGAATCTGCTGTCAAGGATGTCTTTAGAGTGCTAATAAACCAGGATATCCGTTTAAAGATCAAGGTGCAACTGACTCAAGAAATGCTGTTTTCAAATATTTCATATTCATGTGAAGCTGAACAATGAATGAGGACAGTCAAAAAAGAAGCAATGCCTTTGAATTATGGTGTAGGTGAAGACCGCTGAATATCCCATGAACTGCCCCAAAACCCCAACAAATATGTGATGGAGGAAGGGCAATTATGATGATTCTTAGAGGCAAGGATAGTGAAATTTCATTCACATCGCTCGGCTATGTCACCAGGAAGGACTAGTCCTTGGAAAAAGACATCATGCTGGGAAGAAAGAGAGGAAGATCCTTGACATGACGTATTGACACAGTAATTACACTAATAATGCACTTGAGTATGACAGAGATTATGAGAATGGCTTAGGCTAGAACAAGGTTAAGATCGATTGTTCAAAGTGTTGTTGTGAGCTGTAGATTGAAAAGCACATAACAACAGTAAAAGGTTCTTAATTATGTGCACTTCCTATAATCGGCCTACCACAATAAAGATAGCATGTTAACTATACAGTATAGATGCTAGAAGATAATGAATATCGTGGTGCCATAGTAAGAGAGTCATGAATGCATGAAAATTTAAATCTCATCAGAGGAGCTCTGGTCACATAATCTATAGGGTGTTGTGATGCTAATACAAAGGCCTCACTTCTCTGGGAGTTAAAATTCACCATAAGCTCTGAATAAAAATGATGAAAAATCTAAATCTACTGTGAAATTTACATCCTCTGAAATTCAATAAAGGGTATGTGCTATGTGTTGGTTTCAACTTAATGGTGAGGAAAGAAAATAAATGTTAATACAGATTTTTTAATTTTGAGTCTTTTAAAGTCCTGCAACTTATGCCACCTATGACTAAGAAAGAACAATAGCAATTGGTAAAGGGTTCCCCCCCCCTCTTAAAAGTAATATATAATTTATTTAAGTATGGAGAAGAGTACTGAGAATACCATGGACTGCTAGGAAAACAAATAG
>NW_006399852.1:7689651-7692207 GCF_000299155.1 Elephantulus edwardii
GGCACAGGACAGAGCGGAGTTTAGGGCTGTTGTACATAGGGTCGCTATGAGTCGCAGGCGACTCGACGGCACATAACAACAACAACAACAACATCTTATTTAATTATTAATATGTTCTGATAAGCAATCAGAGGCACAAAGCTTTTCAGAAGATCTGGGATTCACTACAAGAGAACTTATCCCATGAGTTAGATGGTTCAACAGCTTAAATGGTGTCCACAACACTTGCAGTTAACAAGGTTGCCATATAGACATGGTGATCAACTCTAGTGCTAGAATCACAGCAAAAATTCATCATTTGGGAGAAAAACAAGTGTTCCTCCCTTGAGCACATTCTCCTTTTGCAAAAACAGCTCTCAATTGCTTTTCATGCTGTAGTAGACTGGATTGTCCAAGGGAACCAAAGATCCAAGCTCCATTTGACCTTGCTGCTGTAAGTTACATGAAATCTGATGCTCTTACATGATAAAGCTTATGTGTGCAGCAGTAAATTATCATCAAATGAAGTGTTACATACCAGTCACGTATGTAGCTTGCTTGGAAAAAAAAAATACACATTTCCAAACACCTACTTCTGTTTTTTTTTTTTTCTGGTACGTCTTCAAAACTAACTTGAATGGAAAACTAACTTGAATATTATTTATACACAGATCTGAAAAATTCACTGGCACCAGTTAGATGTATTTAAAGTATCACTCCCCAAGGTGCCACTTAATGATCCAATAGTTGACAGTGACAGATAGTGAGCTAAATATCACGGTGCAGTGTTACTTATGCTGTGGTGGAAAGCAGGGCATTATACAAGCATATAGGAAAGGTACCAAGGAGAACTTGAGAAGTATAATAGCTGTCTAGAAGAAAAGAAAATACCAAAATTGTAGCGAAATATATTTTTTTTGTCTTCTCTCTTTTGCCCTTGCTGGTTTTGATAAATCTCTCTCATTTACAACTTGCACACTTTTGGGGACTTTGGGGAATTTTTTGCCATCAGTCTCCAAATGAAATTGCCTCCTAATTGGCCACTCATTTTCCATCCTCCCACACTCCATCTATTATAACCATCTCAGATGGATCATCCTCCAACCCAGACACTACTTGCGTCCCTACTCAACACCTTTAATAAGTTTTTGACAGCCAAATGGATTTTGCAATTTCCAGTCTGAACATCTCATGGCTTCTTAGAATCTGACAATAAACTGCTTTTCTAGTCATTTGTCCCTAGGCATCAACCATAGTTAACATCTCTGCAAATTTCAAGTGTTCAGTACCTATTGCTCCTTTTGCACCTGTTCTCGCAATTCTCTCTGCGTGCAGTGCCATACATTTTTCCTTCTGCTTGATAAAGGTTCCCCATTTCTTTGAAGGTCAGCACCAGCCCCCGCCATTTCAGCTTTCAAGCTTTGCTTTTCCCTTTGAAATCTGAAGTACTTTTTGCCTGAGCTACTCATTTAAATTCCCTATAGTGCTATTTATCTTTTTATGTATATACTCTGTCTTCCCAATTAGATTATAAGCCTCTTAAGAACAAGATCCTTGTCTTGATTGAGGAGCTGGAAAAAATATTTAGAAATGTAGCTGCCTCATTGAATTTCATTCTGTTTCATTTGTATTTTGATTAACTCATATTACTCTGAACTTTTCACCTAACAGAGATGTGTTTCCTTAATCATTTCCTCGGGAAAATAATTCAAAACTGACAGAATAGATTTCAGTAGCAGATTTAAGGAGTTTGTTTAAAAAAATGGAACAAATGAGGAAAAAAACAAGGCAGAAATTACTTGTTATGTTCATTTATTGTCAATTTGCACTTGAGACACCCTGTAAGTGATAATGTATCTTTAATTCAAGCATTACAATAGTGCCCCTTCACTGTGGCATGTAACAGATAATGATACTAATCAACAGGGAAAAAAGAAGATATTTATTTCTTCAAATAAATGTTAAATCTGAGAGTTGAAGAAGGTGCTCAATCTAATACACTTCTTTGCCAGTTTTTTAAAATATATACTTAAATGTAATTAGATAGATAATGATAGCTTCAAGTTTTTCTTATAAAATGAAATATTTAAGTTATTAGAATTTTAAATCATTTCCTTATTAAGAATTTTTAAATATATCAGAGCTTTCAATAAGGAAATTTTTCTTCCTACACTTAACACTGTTATTGTCTTTCTCATCTTTTTCATCCTTCATTCTTTTTACCCATTGTTTTCTGTTCTTTTATCCCTCTTTGTTCTTTAATTTCCCCGTTGTTAGGTGCTGTCAAGACAAGTACAACTCATAGTGACCCTATGAAGAACAGACCTGAACCCTGTCTTATACTGTGTCATCCTCAACATCTCTGACACATTGTAGCAAATTGCTGCAGTCACTGTGTCAATGAATCTTTTATGGGGGGGGGTCTTATTATCTTTCACTGACCCTCTATCTTTCTAATAATTATTATCCCCTCCAAAGAATAGTCTTCTGTAGCAACACTGCCAAAGCATGAGAGATGAATCTTCCCATCTTTGTCTCCAGGGAGCACGCTGGCTGCACTTTTCCCAAGACATATCT
>NW_006399852.1:7692427-7700729 GCF_000299155.1 Elephantulus edwardii
CCCCTAGCCCCAAATATAATCCACTCTACAACCCTCATTGCATACTCCTACGATAAAAATAATGCCCTAAAATGGCATTAATTCTTCCTTCTTCTGCTGTCTTTATTCACTGGCCAGTTCTCAGATAAATAGCAAGTGATAGAAAAGACCATCATCTGAATTAGTGCACGCACCTTAGTCTTCAAACTGACATCATTATTTTTCAGTATTTTTTAGAGGTCCTGACAGCAGACTTGCTCAATGCAATACATCTCCTGATCTCCTGACTGCTGGTGCCAAGGGTGTTTATTATTGTTCCAAGTAAGATGAAATCAATGACAGCTTTAGTCCTTTCTCCATCTATTAAGATGGTATCTTTTGGTCTCATAGTGAGGACCTTCACTTTATTGATTTTGAGATGGAATCCATAGCAAAACCTGTAGTGCTTGATCTTCCACAACAAACATTTCAAGTCCTCCTAGTTTTCAATAAGCGTGACTACGTCATCTACTTAACACAGGTTGTTGATGAGTTTTCCTCTTAACCTGATACCATGTTTCTCTCCATAGGGTCCAGCTTCACCAAAGATTTTTGCTCAGAATACAGATTTAATAGATACAGTAGAAGATATATCTCTAGCACATATCCTTTCTGATTTAAACTTTGCCGAGTTCCCTTGCTCCAACTAGGTATCTATTTCTTGATCTAGGTGTAGATTTCACATGAGCACAGTTAAGTATTCTGGAATTCCCATTTGTCTTAATGTTAGCCATAGTTTGTTATGATCCACATAATCAAATGTGTTTGCATAGTCAATTAAAAAACATATAGACATTCTTCTGGTATTTTCTGCTTTCAGAAAGTTTCCATCTGATATCAGTAGAGATACCCTGGTACCACAGTTTCCTAAACTCTGCTTGAATTGATGGTAGTTTCTTGTAAATGTTCTGTTCTAGCCATTTCTGAATAATCTTCAGCAATATTTTGTTTGTATGTGATACTAATTATATTGTTCTGTAATTTCCACTTTCCATTTAGTTATTCTTGGGAATAGGAACAGATAACTGACTTCTAGTCAGTTATCCAGGTAACTGTCTTCCAAATTTATTGTTGCTGTTTTTAATAAAATTTTATTTTAATTGATATTAATGAATGTTTACAGAGAAGTTAGATTTTCATTCATTTATTGTTGCATATTTTACCCCATCTCCCAGTTCACTTTTTTGTTTTGTTTTAATATTAATTCACTGTTGCACAATTACCTACCTCACCTCACCTCCCCCCAGTCCTCTTTGCAATGATGTACCCCTTACTCTGGGCTGTTGTATGTGTAATGCCTAACAATATATTCCTTTTTAAATGGTTCTTTCTTTCATCTGTTACAATGCAAAGGTCATGATGTAGCTACTCTCCTCCCAACCCTTCATGTCAGACCTGTTTTATAACAGTGGTCTTCCAAATTTCTTGACATAGACTGATTATCATATCCAGGGCTTCTAGGTAGTTAAAACATGTCACTAGTTATTCCATTGATTTTTAGGATGGTATTTTTTTCAGTGCCTTCAGAGCAGCTTGAATCATATGCCCCTTTTAATATTCATTGGGAACAATGTTAAGAAGATGAAAACGGTTGTGTAAGAGAAGAAAGCCTGTACACCACCAGCGTCGGGCTCCCCCGCATCCCCGAGCCTCATCTTCACCGATGTGATAGGGACAAGTCCCAGATACTCTTCAGAGTGTCTAAAATCAATTTTTACATCTACCAGTATTTCAAAATTTATACAAAATCTCAAATTAGGTAACATCAGATAACACTTCCAGGGTGCTTACATTGCTGGACACCATCCATAGCCTAGCAGAGCAAAATGTTGTTGTTGTTGTTGTTGTTGTTGTTGTTGTTGTTGTTGTTGTTGTTATGTGACGTCAAGGTGCTTGCAACCCATAGCGACCCTATGTACAACAGCCTTAATCTCCACTCTGTCCTGTACCAATCTCATTGTATCCAACATACCCATCCCGATTACCCCAGTCACTGAATTAATCCACCTCCCAGAGGGCCTTTCCCTCCAGCACTGTCCCTCCACCCTCCCAAGCATGATGTCCCTCTCCAAGAACTGGTCCCTCCTTACAACATGTCCAAAGTATGTCAGAAGAAGCCCCAGAAGCCTTGCCTCCAAGGAGCAGCCTGGTTTAACCCTCTACAGGATGAATCTGTTTGTTTTCTTGGCAGTCCATGGTACCCTCAATACTCTTCTCCAACACCAAAGCTCAAAAACATCAGTTCTCCTTCTCTCCTCCCTGGTCATTGTCTAGCTCTCTGATGCATAACAAGTGATTGCAAAGATCATGGCCTGTGCCAGACGCACCTTAGTCTCCAGAGACACAACTTTGCTCTTCAGTATTTTGGAGAGGTCCCTGACAGCAGACTTTCTCATCGCAATACGTCTTTTAATTTCCTGGCTGCTGGTGCCAAGAGAGTTGATTGTGGAGCCGAGCAGACAAAGCTATGAACAATCTCCATCTCTTCCCCATCCATCCTGACGCTGCCAATTGGTCCAGTGGTGAGAATCTTTGTCTTCTTGATATTGAGCCTCAAACCATATTGAAGGCTGCAGTCCTTGACCCTCTGCAGCAAGTGCTTCAGGGACTCTTCATTTTCAGCAAGCAGGGTTGTGTCATCTGCATAAGGCAGATTGTTGATAGATCTTCCACCAATTACAAAATATAGAAACAAAATAATTACAAAGAGTTATAGTCATCATGAGCAGATAACCACACCAAATGCCACAAGGAGGTACCACATGTGCTTTTTTATGTTTCTTTTTCCTAAAGTGTATCTTCTCTTAACCTTTGTTTGAATAAATAAATTCCTGTAGAGATCTTCACTGCTGTTGTTGTTGTTGTTGTATCCATCAAGTCAGAACTAACACACAACTGACCCTCTGGAGGGTTTTCAGAGACAGACAAGTATACAGGAGGAGATTGCCCATCCTCCTCCTGTGGAGCAGCCGGTGGCCTTGAACCAAGTGTCTTCGGGATTACAGCACAGCTTCTTGCAACTAGGCCACCAGAGCTCCCTGAGACCATTACCACTTCATCCTATTTAATCTCAAGGTTTTCATAGAAAAATAAAACTTTAAACAAAGCCCATATTTTAAAAGTTAGCATTAGCTATCTCACCTGTGATGACAAAATTTGTATTTTAGAAGTCCATTCTAAGGGGAAACAGGACATTCTTTCTAATAGTGTCCATGATTATAGAGAGAAGGGAATGGATTCAGTAAATATGTCATTTATTAGGTGATAGGATTTTGAATTTTGAGTCAGAGTAAAGAACAAAGGGGATGAACGAGTCATGGATGATTTACAGGTACTAGGTTTTAGTATATTTTAATATCCATAAATGATGGTGTTGCTCAGTGAGATTTGAAGAACAGGATAGGCATTGGGTTGGGGAAAGTATCATGGAAGATATACTGTCATTATAACTAATATTGCTCAACAAATATTTCTGGCTCTCCAACACAGGCATGGTGTGGAGTTGCACTCTTCTTCTACCTTTCATGTGGATAAATGTCTTTCACAATATAATCTGTTCAATAAATTATGAATAAAAGAAACGTGGGTCACTTGCTGGTCAGAATACTCTCTACCAGTGTGAGACTCTCCAGAGCTCTCTTTTCTTTGTCATGGCAAGCAACCAAGATGGTGGCTCTTCAGTTAGCCCAGGTTCTTGAACAGGAAGAATAAGCAGGAAGCCAAATATTATGAGTGAAAGTTAAATTCTTATTGTTTAAAATCACTAAAATTTAGAAGAAATCAATCTTAGCACAGAGTTACAAGAGTGCTCCTTAGAAATAATGACAAAACTTTGTCTCACATACTTTGAACATGTCATCAGAAGACACCAATCACAAGAAGATAACACCTGCTTGATAAAGTAGGAAATCAAAAACGGAAACTCGTTGCCATTAAGTTGGAACTCACACATAGCTGACCCTCCAACTGCTAACTGCACAGAAGGAAATTGTCCATCTTTCTCCAGTAGAGCTACTGGTAAATCCAAGTCAACAGAGAGGCACCACCTTTAGACTAGCAGTGATACTCCCTACAGACTATGCCACCAGAGCTGATTCAATGGCAACTATCAACAATGACAATAACTTTTATACAACAGAACATGATAACCAGCCTATCCTAACAGTACTATCATAAACTCCCTTGTGTTTAACTATCATTCATGCTGTTGAACTTCAAGAATGTGACTTCATGTGTTGTTCTGGAAATTCAGACACTTATAATAAACTATTAATGCAAAGACAACTGGTATTTTAATCTTAGATATCTATATGGGTACAGTGATAGTTCAGTAGTAGAAATTTCACCTTTCATTAAGGATGCTATTGTTGTATACTGTCAGTCAGAACTGCGCCATAGCTGACTCTTTGGTGGGTTTTCAGAGGCTGTAAATTGCATGGGGGCGATTGTCCATCTTTCTTCCACAGGGCTGCTAATCATGTACCTTTGGGATGACAGTACAAGTCCTACCATAACTAGGTTCAATTTCCAGCCAATGTGCTTCATGTGAAGGACTTGGCTGTCAAGGGAGGCTTGCATATTGCTTTGAGAGTAAGCTATTTTCAGCAGAGCTTATAGACAAAATGGGGAGTAGGGGGAAAGTTCTGATGATCTCCTAGTAACAGAAACTTTTGCACAATACAGATCTGATCTACAACCCATTATAAAGATGGTGCAAGATTATTGTGCCCATGAAGGTGCCATGACTCAGGGTTTGACTCAAAGTCAGCTAACATCTATCAGCATTAGATATCTCACCTGGATGTCAAAATACTTTTGAACTAAGCTGTCTAAAACTGAGCTCAGTAATAATAACTGCTTCTCCCCCTGTCCCCTCCCAAGCACTTAATCTGTCTCAGGCCCTTATTAGGCCCTTTAAGGATGCTGGATGGTTTAAAATTATGAAAGGTGTATGTGAGGGCTGCATTCTTTCTCCATAACTGTTCAAGTTCTAGACTTAGCAAATCATTTAAGAAGCATCAACAACCTGCATTATGCACATGACATAACCTTGTTTGCTCAAAATTAGGAGGACTTGAAACATTGCTGCAGAAAATAAAGAACCGAACCACAAGCTTTGCTATAGATTGCACCTCGACATCAATAAAATAAATGTCCTTACCACTGGGTCAATAAGCAACATCACGATAGATGGAGAAAAGATTGAAATTGTCACTTATTTCACCTTACTTGGATCCAAAGTCAGCACATTTTATACCAGCAGTCAGAAGATTTGAAGACATAATGCTTTGAGCAAGTCTGCTGTCAGAGACTTCTCCAAAATACTTCAGAACAATGATGTCAATATGAAGACTAAGGCATGCTCTGTTCAGTCCATGGTCTTTTCTATCACTTACTGTGCATCTGGACACTTAACAAGGATGGCAGAAGCAGCAGCAATGCCTTTGAGTTGCAGTGTTTGAGTACTGTATACCCCATGGACTTCCAAAAGAGCAAACATATGTCTTTGAAAAAGTGCAACAAGTGCAAAAAGTGCTTAGAGGCAAGGATGGCAAAGCTTCATCTCTCATACTTAGGGCATGGTGCTAGGAGGCCCTATTACTTAGAAAGGATAATCATGTTTGGAAGTGTCAGTGGGAGGAAGACCCCAAAGAGGTAGATTGAGAGTGACTGCAACAATGGACTCAAACATATTAGTATGATGAGGATGGCACAGGTTAGGACAGGGTTCAGGTCTGTTGTTCATAGTGTCACCACTGTAAGTCATACTTGACTTGACAGTACCTAACAACAATGACAATTACATAACTAATTACATACAATAATCCCAGGAGCTAGGTACTATATGTGTCCCTAATTCATAGCTGATCAAGTAGACCAAACAAAGTGAAGTTCATCTGATTCTATCCCAAGAGAAACAATGTTGAGGTTGCTGAAGGTGTTGTTTGATACCGTCCCATCAGCTAATACTCAACTACTGTTCATAGCTATATTATGAACAACAAATCTGAACCTTGCCCTAGCTTACACCATCATCACTACCACTACCACCACCACCACCATCATCATCATCATCATCTGTAATCCATTACTGCAGTCACTGTGTTAATTCATCTTGTTGGATTCTTCCACTCTCTCTCTGACTCTCCTTCTCTCTCAGGAGAATGTCTTGTTCCAAGTTATGATCCTTCTGACAACATGTTGAAAGTATGAGAGACATCCTTGTCTCTAAGGAGCACTCTGGTTACCCTTCCTCCAAGACAGACTTGTTCTTTTGGTATTCCGTGGGATAGTCAGTACTCATATATAGCACCACAATTCAAAGTCATCAATTCTTCTGTCATCCTTATTTATTGTCTGATTTTTAGATACAGAAGAAGTAGTTGAGATTAGGTTCACTTTAGCCTTTAAACTAATATCTTTGCTTTGTAGCACTTTGGAAAGGTCGTTGACAGATTTTCTAAATCCAACAAGCACTTTTTTTTTTCTTGACTGTTGCTACCATAGGTTTTGAATGTGGATCCAAGTGAAATGAAATCATTGACAAGTTCAATATTTTCTCCATCACAATGTTGTCTATTGGTCCACTGGTAGAGATTTTTGTTTATGTTGAAAAGTAAGCCATACTGAAGGCTTTGCTCTTTGGAGCAAGTGTTTTCAGCCCTCTTCACTGTCGACAAGCAAGTTTGTGTCATCTGTATAACATAAGTTTTGAGCAGGTCTTCATCTCATCCTGATGCTGCATTTCTCTTCATAGAAGAATTATTGACTTTTCTGAAATGATTTAATTAATTAATCAAATAAATTATTTAATTTCTGAAATTATTCCCTCAGCATACATATTGAATAAGTATGGAGAAAAGATATAGCCCTGATGCACCTTCCCTGATTTTAAACAGTGCTTAAACTGTTTCCTTGTTTTGTTTGGACAACTGTGGACTGGTCTATGTATAAATTCTGCATGAACACAGTGAAATGTCCTGGGATTCCAATTCTTCTCAATGTTAGCCATTATTTGTTATTATCCACACAGTTAAATGCATTTGCATAGCAAATAAAACACAATTAAATATCTTTCTGGTATTCTCTTCTTTCCGCCAAAATCCATCTGACATTAGCAATGATAACTCTGCTTGAATTTCTAGAAGTTCTCTGCAATATGATGTTCCAGTATTTTTAAAAATAATCTTGTGCAAGACTTTATTTGCATGTTATATTATTGGTATATCTTTGTAGGGGTGGGGTGGGGAATGGGAACAAATATGTATCTCTTCCAGTTAGTTGACCAGGTAGCTATATTCCAAATATCTTGGCATAGACAAATGAACACATCCAGGGCTACATCTATTTGGTGAGACACATCAATTAGTATTCCATCAATTCCTGAGCCCATTTTTTCCACTGCCTTAAATACAGCTTAAACTTCTTTCTGCACTGCTATAGATTCTTGATCATGTGCTAGGTCTTGAAATGGTTCCATGTTGAGTACATGTTGTTACAATAATTTTGCATTCTTCTTGTCTTTTTAAAATTTTATTTTAAATTAGTTTGCATACTGCAATGGTCTTGAAAATCAGCATGGTCTTGTAAATAATGAACAGCTATGGGACTAGGATAAGAGAAAGAGTGCTTCCCACACTGAGCAGCAAGACTTGTGTAGACCAAGACTTGTGACAGCAAGATTTGAGGGAGACTGGAGCAGGACCTTTTGGTGACATTTTCAAAGTTCATAGAGTTTCCAGAAGCATGTTATTTAGGAAGTGGATGTCTTACTAGTAATCCCTCTATTTTTACAATAATTGTCTTATGCAGTATTTGTCCTTATGAGACTGTGTTAATTTACTCAGTATAATGCTTTCCAGCCTCTCCCATGCTATGAAGTATTTTGGGGAATTGTTGCCCTTGAGTGCTGCATTATATTCCATCATATGAATGTATCACAATTTCTCAATCCATTAATTTGTTGATAAATATTGAATAATGCAGCTATAAACATTGTGTAAAAATATCCCTTTGTGCTCAAGTCTATTTTCCTTGGGGTATATTCCTAGCAGTGGAATAGCTGGGTCATCTGAGATTGAAATATCCAGCTTTTGAGATTCCCACCTTCTTTTTACACTTTTTGCATCATTCAAGAGTTTGCTCAGAGAATACTTCAGAAATGCAACTTGAGGCTTGAATTTATTTTTCAGATCTTAAAAGTTGGGTAAAGCTGAGAATGTTCTTCCATTTTTATTTTCTATCTCTAGCTCTTTTATTATATCTTATTACATACATGTCATTA
>NW_006399852.1:7700829-7720162 GCF_000299155.1 Elephantulus edwardii
TTTTGCTTTTTATTTTAGAGTTGTCCTTTGAAATCTGCTATTCATCTTTTACTTCAGGTTATCATGCTTTTGTTTTGGCTTCTCTACAATCCAGCCCAATTTTCAATGTCTCCTTCCCCCACCCCCACTATCTCAGTAAAGGTATTTTGCAAGGCTCATAGCAAAGATATAGTTGGTTAAATAAAAGAAGAACTCAGAGAATCAGAAGAAGAAAAGACCAATAATATTTAGTACCATAAAGACATCAAGAGAGGTGGAAACAAAATTATTCTAGTGCTTTACAATTAGGAAGTTACTGAAGATTGGTAGGATATTCATAAAGAAAGAAAGAGGTATGAAGAAATAGAGTAAGTGAATATGCAAATCTTAATAACTTTGATGAAAAGAGAAGTTCAGAAATAGGCATTAGGTAGAAGAAAGTTCAGAGTTGAAAGATTTTATTTCAGGATTAATTTTAAGGGACATAAGTATGTTCACAGGTTAAAATTAGAATGTACTCATCTGAGAGAGAACAAATGGAAAAATGAAAAAAAGCTGAAAGCTCTAGGTTTAGTGAAGAGGAATAAGAATGCCTAATTTTGTGAAGTTAGGCAAGAAAGGCTTTGGGTGCAAATGTATTTGGAGGGGGAATAGAGATTTAAAACAGTTCATGCCTGATGGTCTGACTGATCTATTAAATATGGCCATGCCATCTGTGGAATACTCAAGGGGAATGAAGAGAGAGTAAACCAAAAATATTTACTTGAATTTATGATTGAAAATTTAAATATTAAAAGTGAAAGTTGGAAAATGTTTTTAGAAGACAGTAAGTCCAGTTAATGAAGAACGAGTGCTGATTCTGGGCCATAGTGACCTCCTGCTTAATTATTCACAAAGGCATCGTAGCTGGGTGATTGCAACTCACAAATCATCTCAACCACCTTTGTTGTTCTAATTTCCTGCAGGAATAAACTTTTTTAATTAAAGCTTCTGATTTGTCCTTAATGCTATTTAATTCTCAAATTTGGAAGATTGGACAAGTACAAAGTAAGGTATTATCAAGATTGGACAAGTGCAAAGTAAGGAATTACGACTCTGTAGAAACCTCACCCACACCAGTAGTTCTACTACCAACTAGTCGTCACCTCCTGAAAAAGAGTTCATGTCTCAGCATAATCCCATTCCAACTCTAATGCTTCACTTCATCTAATTTTATTGCACCTCCTCACTCACTCGTTTTCATATACAGAAAAAGAGCTTATGACCTTTGGAAAGAGATATGGCCTAGGAAAGCAATGCTTTTGGTCAAAAGACAAATTGCAAAGTCATTCTCTACTAATTAAAATCCTCCTCTCCTAACTCCTCTTTATCATCTAGGGAGACCAGGGATCCAGGAACCCTTTGGCACCTGAGGTAGCTCCCACAGAATTTAGTGAGGTGCCAACTGAATATAAAATCGGGTGTTTTGTGTATGTGTGTTTGTGTTTGTGGGTCTGTGAACAGTATGTATGAGGTATCTATAAGTGTGATACAAAATGCTGTACTAAGTCAATTTAATAATAAATTTCATTATGTAACAGTTTAGTACGAATAGCCCCATGCAGATATTATCCATTTGAAGAAAGGTTTTTTTCTTTTGTGTAGTAATCTACAAGTAATCCAAAACAGAGCAATAGTTGTAAAGATTGCCAACGTCAAAGAAGGTGGTTCAAAACCAAAAGCTGCTCCACAGGGAAAGGATGGACAATCTCCTTCCATGTGAAAAATCTCTGATAATCTCTGATAACAATTGGATATTGGAATTTACAAGCTCTGAAGATCCACTGGAGGGACAGCTCTGGGTCAGTTCTGACTCAGTGACATAAAATCGCAGTAATTCAAGGAGATTGCTCCTGCTGTTCTGTAGCCCTCACAGCACCCAGGTAGAAGGTAAGAAAAAAGGTAGAGACTCATGACCATGTCTTAAACTAGAAATGATACATAAAATTTCCTTTCCCATTTTCTTTGTTGTCCCTTTGAGTCATAGGCTTCTCACAGAGACCCTATGAATAAAAGTCCTAGACACTTGTGTGACTTTCATTCTTTCTCCAGGTTCATAGAGTTTCCAGAGGCAAGCTATTACGGAAGTGGATGCCCCTCTGGCTTCCAAGCTTGTTTTAATCGGGGAGCTCCACCCAACACTGTTCACCATGGGTAACGGTTATAGCATTTGACACATCAGTGTCACGGTGTTCAGCTTCACAGCAACCACAAGTTACCTCTGTACAGCAAGTGGACACACCAGGGCTACAAAACCTAGAAGACTGTATGACCAAAACTAATTAAGAACAGGCCTGGGAGCCACGTATTAGAGTCACCCACCTTTGCCTTGGTAGCATCACCTGCACTCCACTAGGCCAATTGGTCTCCCTCTGTGTTGTTAAGTGCCGTTGAATTGTAGGTGACTCATAGCCACCCTATGAACAGAAGTCCTCAACACTTGCCTTGACTTCACATTTTCTTAGTGCATATTAATTACATGGCTCCACTAGATAGAAGCCTGGTAACTAACTCCTGGAAAGGCATAATTTTCCAGTAACAAATATAATACGGAAAAGAAAACATAAACATTTCTGGAAAGTGAGCCATTTCTGCCACTTCCTGTCCGCCTGGCGCATCCTTCTTCCACACGTTAAACCATCACTGCCTCCTTTCAAAAATGTACATAGTGTTCTCCATCAAGAACAAATATATTCTAATGGTCCAGTGATCTATATGCTAAATGCAATTTCCTTTTTGAAATGAGAAGAATGGAAGACACTTAACAGTCATGGTTCTCAGGCAATGAAAAAAAATCCTTCCATGAAGAAATTAAAAAAAAATCTACTGTTTTTTGCAGTAATGTCACTCATCTGTTGGGTTTTTTTGTACTTTTTTGACTTGTGAGTTGTTACACTGGAAACTATGTCACAAGTATTCAAATATCATCATGTGGAAAAGTTTCGGGGAACTTTCAGACTAAAACATATGAGGAAGAAAAGTTATCTAAGTCTGAAAATCAGTCAAGGAAGCCATGTAATTAACAACAGAATAGATTGTTCATTGTAGTGCTAGAAGATGACCACACTGCTTGTAAACAATCAGAATACACAGTGGGTGCAACAGCAGACTCAGGTCAATCAATGATAATAAAGATGGCGCAGGACAGGGCAACATGTTACACTGTTTTACACTGGGCAAGTTGGAGGCTACTCAACAGCACCCAATAAAGACAGACTTGATCGTGGAAGAAGGTCTTTAAGGAAACTCTGCTATTGAATTGTCTTGTCTAAATCCTGTGTTGTCCATAGCTTGTAGGCCCATCTCCACTTTGAGAGCATGAGGCTCATTCGCTGCTGTAGACTTCTTTCAAGCCATGCTTGGGATGACAATACAATTACCTCCAAAACTGGTAAATTTCTGATTCAATTGTCCTGATGATCTTTCTCATACCCATGCCTCTATTTCTCTTTGAAGTCATCTAAAAATTAGGTTAGACTTGGGTGGGAACAAACCATCCATAATATGTCCTTTGATACAAGATTAAGCTTTATGTTTAACAGGAAAATATCCATAAGCCTTTGCTGTTCAACACTTTTCATTTGTAGTCTCCATACTCATCACTTAACGTTTGATTTCAAAGAACTTAATTTTTCTAAACCTGAGAGTCTACTAATTTCAAGACACTTCTTTTTTGTTTCTGTTCTTTAAAGTAGCCAACTGTTGCCTAAGATCATCTTATCATGGTAAACATAGGCAGAACTAACTAACTTACACAACTAGCACTATACTTTGTGTTTTGCTGCCTATCTTCCTAGACATGTCATTGTTGGTGGTTTGATTTCTTTTTCTGTCAAGTCAGAGCTGATTCATAGCAGACCCTCAAGCAGGGTTTCAGAGAATGTAAATTGTATGGGAAAAGTTTGATTATCTAATATCTAATGTCTAATATCTACTATGTAATAAATATAATAATGCTTCTATCATGGAACAGCTGGTGGATTCAAACAGTGTGTCTTTGGGATTACAGTGCAGCTTCTTACCACTACACCATCATAGACAGATATATAGATAGACGATAGATAGATGATAGATAGACAGCCCAATGATGGCCTAATGATAAAGAGTCGTGCTATCAACCTAAATGCTGGGTGCTCTGTGGAAAAGAAAGGTGATCAATTTTTTCTCACGTAATTTACTGCCTCTGAAAATTCACTGGAAGATCAGCAATGAGTCAGTTTGACTCAAAAACATATAACAACCAATTTAAAAAAAGCAACGTACTATTTTTCCTACAATGAACGATCGCTGCAAGTGCCCTCATTGCTCTAATTCTTCCCTTCTTAGTGAGTCAAACTTCAAAGATCCTTCTAATCTCATTGTTCCCACTATGTTCTGATTCCAGGTACTCTGAATATGGGCTGACGGCAAAGATAAGCATAAAGAAAATACAATTTTTTTTAAACTACTTTGGTACAACAGTGACATAATGTCTGTCTACTTTTGTACTTTGGTGAAGAGTAGTCACGTAGCTCTATCTAGGTATAGAAAATATATCCCTTTCCAAAAGAACGTTTCATAAGAACACCTCTATAGAGTGGAAAACCAAAGCCAAACCAAGTGCCATCAAGCTGCCCAAAGTCATGTGTATGTGTGTGGAACCATGCGTCACAGGATTGCCAGTGATTGGTTTTCTGGAAGTAGATCTTCAGATCTTCCTTTTGAAGTATCTCTGAGTGGATTCAAAACTAAAACTTTGGGTTACCAGCCAAGAGCATTAATTATTTCACTACTCAGGGATCCAGTTGTTGTTGTTATGTGCTGTCAAGTTACCTGCAACCCATAGCAACTCTATGGACAGCAGGTCTGAACCTTGCCCTGTCCTGACCAGTCTCCCTGACTCTGACACACCTACCCTCATTGCCCAGTTACAGTATCAATACATCTCATTGGGACCTTCCTCTCCTGCGCTGTCCCTCCACCCTTCTGATCATGATGTCCTCCAATGACTGGTTTCTTCTGGCTACATGTCCAAATTATGTGAGATGAAACTATAAAATCCTAGCCTCCAAGGAGAAACTTGGTTTCATCCTCTCCAAGATAGACCTACTTGTTTTCTTGGTGGTACATGGTATGTTAAAGACTTTTCTCTAGCACCACAATTAGAAAGTATCAATTCTTCTTCTATCATCCTTAGTCATTGTCCAGCTGTCCAATACATAACAAAGAATTGCAAAGACCATGGCCTAGATTAAGCACATCTTAGCCTCTACACTGATATCATTGCTTGTCAGTCTCTGAAGAGATGCTTGGCAGCAAATTTTCCCAGTGGAATTCAGCTTTTGATTTTCTGACTGTTGGCGTCAAGAGTATTGATTGTAGAGCTTAACAAGCTATAATTGTTTACACCCTCAATCTCTTCTCCAGCTATCATGGTGTTGCCATTGTCCCAGTGGTTAGAATCTTTGTCTTCTTGATGTTGAGCTTCAGCCCATATTGAAGACCACAGTCCTTGACCTTATGCAGCAAGCGCTTCAGGTCTTCTGTTTTCAGCATGCAAGGTTATGTCATCTGCATAACGTAGGTTGTTGGTTAGCTTTCCTCCAATCCTGATGGTGCATTCCTCCTCATAAAGCCCTCTTTCCTGAATGATCTATTCTGCATATAGATTGAAAAGCTATGGAGACAGGATGCATCCCTTATGCATGCCTTTCCTGATTTGAACCATGAAGTGTTTCCTTGCTCGGTTCTAAGGACTGCTTCCTGGTCCAAGTATAGGTTTCACATAAGTACAAGTGCTCTGGGATTCCAATTTTCCTCAAGGTTAGCATTCCATAAAATAGAAGGGAAATAATAGTTGAGTGGAAAGAGAGAGAGAGAGAGATTGAGAGACTGTTATTATATGTTGTCGAGTAGCTTGCAACTCATAGTGACCCTACGTACAAGAGGCCTAAACCCAGCTCTATCCTGTGCCAGCCTCACTGTCTCCAACACACCTATTCCTATTACCGTAATCACTGAATCGATCTATCTCATTGAGGACCTTCCTCTCTTGCACTGTTCCTCCACCCTCCCATATATGATGTCCCTCTCCAAGGACTGGTCCCTCCTTGCAACATGCCCGAAGTGTGTCAAATAAAGCTTCAGACTCTTTGCCTCCAGAGAGCAGTCAGGTTTCACCCTCTCTAGGATGAAGTTGTTTGTTCTCCTAGTAGTCCATGATACATATACATATAGATGATAGGGATAGATATGCTAGAGATACATAGAGAAAGAGATAGAAATATATTACTTTTTTGGAGTTACAATAAAAAGTCATCACAACTGGATGGCTTAAGAAAACCAAATTTTTTTCCCATAGTTCTAAACACCATAAACCTGAAATCCATATCACTGACACGAATTCAAGCTTTTGGCAGGACTCCACTCGTTTGAAGACTCTTTGAGAGAATTTGATCCTTGCCTCTCTCAGATTCTGGTGACTACCTCTCCAGTGGCTGCCAGTCTGGTCATGTGGGGTTTTTCTCTCTTGTCTCTCTTTGTGTCAAATCTCCCTCCAGCTCTCTCTTATGAAGCTATTTGTAATAATATTTAGACTTATCCATATAACCTAGGATAATTCTCAAGATCAGATAATTATTTTAATCACATTTGTAGGGACACTTTTAAAAGTAAGGTACTATTTCCAATGTACAGAAATTAGTAGTTGTTCTGTTTCCAGATCACTGTTAATTATGCTATGGTTGTTGTTACTATGTGTCATCGAGTTGCCTGCAATTCATAGTGACCCAATGTACAACAGCCCCAAACCCTGCTCTATCCTGTGCCAATCTTATTGTCTCTGATACACCTACCCCCATTATCCCAGTCACTGAATCCATCCATCTCATTAAGGGTCTTCCTCTCCTGCGCTGTCCCTCCACTCTGCCAAACATGATGTCCCTCTCCAAGGACTGGTCCCTCCTTGCAACATGTCCAAAGTATGTCAGATGAAGCTTCAGAATCCTTGCCTTTAAGAGCAGCCTGGCTTCTCTTTTTCCAGGACAAACTTGTTTGTTCTCCTAGCAGTCCATGATATATTCAATACTATTCTTCAGCACCACAGTTCAAAGGCATCAATTTTCCTTCTATCATCCCTAGTCATTGTCCAACTCTCTGATGCAGAGCATGTAATTGCAAAGACCATGGCCTAGATCAGGCACACTTTAGTCTCCAGACTGACATCAGCACTATGATTAGTTGTATTCAAAAGAGAGGGAATCGGTGCTTATATGCTTACATGCTTATGTGTATGTGTGGTAAATGTGGGAGGTATTTATGGAATATGTATCTGTGGAATTGTTAGTGTTTAGGAGATAATTGTATACGTGGGATATGTGAAGTGTAGGTATCTCTATTGTGTATAATGTGTAATAGAGATGCATTTGGGTATGTATAATGTGTTTATAACTCTTGCTGTGTTTTGTGTGTGTTGTAAATAATTATGGAGTATATGAATATGTCATATAGGAGAATATCTATAAATGTACATAGATGTGTAGAGGAATGAACGTGGTATGGGTATGTGTTTGGGTATGTTGGGTATGTGTGATATATATATAATATGATGCATTGTGTGTATTAGATAATTATAGCATAATTCAGTGTGTTGTGTATAGAGACGGACATAGATGAAGAGGAATCCATGGATATCTTTAACATTATTTTAGTGTATGAGGATATTCACATATGTGTGGCATACATATGCATGGCATTGTAAGTGGTTTGTGTCACCATATCCAAACCTCCCTGTAGCATGCATGTTTATATTATGTATGTGATGCGTGCATGGCCCATATGCCTATGAATAATACATATGTGTGCAGAGTCTGTGGTTATGTGCACGATTTCTTGTAGTTAATCCGCAGCATTTCTTTTGCATCCATCTTGAATATTGTTTGATTGCAAACTACTACTCAAAGCTAGCAAGATCATACACGGGGCTCCCAGCCATAAGGCACCCCATCCTAGATCCTGATCAGATAAACATAATGCCCCATGTTTCTTAATCTCTTCTGCAGCCTGTCATTCCCCCTGCATGCCTCAGTACCTCCTGGGGTCCTTCAGTGCCTCAGGGACTCTATCAGATAACATCGCTTACCCCAGCCGCCTGCTGGAAACTCTGGGGAAGAGAAGTTCTAGAGGCAGAACTCTTGGCTGTGTCCTTGAGGGAAACAGAATGTCATCTCAACTCAGTAGTTGTCTTATTGAAACAGCAAACAACGCAAAGATGTGGGCTGGGGCTCCGCGAGCCGGGGCCGAGGGAGAACACCTGCTTCTTGCTCTGCTGTCTTCACTTTGGTAAAGCAAACAAAAGCCCGCAGTTTTCATATACATGAGGTTGGCTTTGTTGTATAATTGAGTCTTTCCTCTGCAGTGTGTTTCCCACCTCCTCTTAAACTCTCGCTATCGAGAAGACACTGTATCAAAGGACTGCACACACACTCAATTTCACGAACCAATAAACACAGCCTGTGCATTAATTACCATTTTCAGCTCCTTGGAGAAGAGTGACAAGAGTTATCAGGAAGATGTTCATTATTGCCAGACTTTATCTGATGCGCGTGGAAGTCTTGCCAGTCACAAAGTGAAGATTCCAAATTGAGGAGCAGCTCTCCTTTGTGGAAACGGGGCTGGCTGCTCCCAGATAGGTCCTCAAACGTTTTATTAGCAAGACTGAACTACAGGTAAAAATTCCCCTCCATGCAGTCAGCCTTCTCCTCATTGGCTGGCTGTGAAAGTAGGGCACAGCATTCCTGAGTTCAGGACTCAGTTGGTTATGATCATAGTGTATGAGTCTCTGCCCAGGATCACAGCTACAGAATTCAAACATAGGATCAGTTCTATCCAGGCTGAAGTGAGTTCAAGGGCAGAATTAAAGGCAAGGAAGGATATTAATTTCTGCTGATGAAACCCCAGAGTTTCCCTAGTACCATCCCTTGCTAACTGTGAGCTATTTAACTCTTCTTATTTCACAAGCGTCTTTAACATTTTCCCACTGATTTTCTTTTCCCTTTAAGCTGGAAAGGATTGGTTTCTGTTTCTTGCAAACTTAAGAAATAAAATGAATATTTCCTTTGGGACATAGCTCAGGAACCTGCAAGCTAATTATATTTTCAGAATATTGCTGAAAATGAGCCCTAAATCCTCCGGTGGGAGAACCTCAACATGTCTGTACCTATATATCTCCTTCATTCCTTACTTGCCCAGACTCCAAAAATGACTTAGACGCCTGAGACTCTCTGGCTATCTGAATCAACCAGCAAGTTCAATGGCGAAAGATGGGACAGTCTCTTCCCAGGTGATTTACAGCTTCAGAAACCCAATGGAGGGTCAGCTAGCAATGAGAAAGAGGCAGAAACATTCAAGAAAGGAATTACTTAAAAAGTCAGACACATCCTAAATCCAAACTTCTAACTAC
Organism: Elephantulus edwardii; assembly: GCF_000299155.1. Classification (NCBI taxonomy): domain Eukaryota; kingdom Metazoa; phylum Chordata; class Mammalia; order Macroscelidea; family Macroscelididae; genus Elephantulus; species Elephantulus edwardii. The sequence continues at coordinate 7,710,287 of NW_006399852.1, forward strand.
CTAAATTGTGAGAAAATATAAAACTTCCTGAATTGTTTTCTATTATAGCAGTAATCGGCAACCAAGGCCTCAGCCAATTTGTCATTACACAAGTCCACAGTTTTAATTCCTTTCATTAAACTTAACCCTTTAAAGAAAATCCCCACGTAGCTCTTATCCTGTAAATAGACCCTGAGTAGGTGATAGAGTTAATGCTCCCATTTTCCAAACAAGGGAGCTGAGTCATAACCAAGTCACACCTGTGGTCCTATGGCTACGAACTGGAAGAGGAAAAAAAAATCATAAAATCAATTCTAACTACAAAGCTGTCTTGAGGGCCTGGCAGTCACATGATCTAGAGAGTCCTAAGTCCCACATCATTCCTGGAAATATTCTGTAGTTTAATAGGACACTTAGAGATAAAGCTTTTTGATTTAAAGTCTTCTAAACTGGTCTGGCTTAGTGTGGTCCGTGGACAGATGCCAGCTTGCATCTCAGGCTGTTATCAGTCTGCAATGAGCTAACCACCAAGATTGAGAACAAGTCTGGAAAATGTGGCATTGTTGTATTGTTGTTGTTGTGAGGTGTCAGCAAGTCAAGTGTGATGTGTAGCAACCCTGTGAACAATAAGCCTGAACCTTGTCTCATCCTGTGCCAGCCTCATATCTCTAGTAGCCTAGTACACAACTGTTCCACAAGAAAAAGATAGTTTCCTCTCATTTTCTGCCTCTGAAAACCCACTGGACGGCCAGCTATGGGTCAGTTCTGACTCAACAGCACACACAAAAAAAAAAAACCCACGTGATATCCAATTTATTTTATTGTCTTTTACAACAGTAGATAAATCATGATAGATTGTCAGTTAAGGGGGGGAAAGATAACATCAAGAAAACAAGGATTCTCACCACTAGCCAACTGACAGCTTCATGATGGATGGAGAGAGATTAAGAGTGTTGATAACTTCAGTTTGTTTGGCTCAACAATCAACACTCTTTGCACCAGCAGTCAGGAAATCAAAAGACAAATTGCACTGGGAAGTCTGCTTTCAGGGACCTCTCTAAAGTACTGAAGAGCAACAATGTCAGTCTGGAGACTAAGGTGTGCCTGATCCAAGCCATGGTCTTCGAAATTACTTACTATGCATCAGAGAACTGGACAATACCTAAGGATGATAGAAGGATTGATGCAATTGAGTTGTGGTGCTGGAGAAGAATGTGAACATACCATGGACTGCCAGAACAAACACGTCTGTTTTAGAGAGTGAAAGCAGACTGTTCCTTGGAGGTAAGGATTTTGAAGCTACACCTCACATACTTTGTGCACGGGGCCAGGAGGGACCAATCCTTGGAGAGGGACATCATGCTTGGAAGGGTGGAGAGACAATGCAGGAGAGAAAGACACAGGATGAGAGGGATGGACTCAGGGAATTGAAGAAATGGGCTTAGGACTGTCAGAGATAATAAGATAGGGCAGGGTTCAGAATGAATAATGTACATGGGATCACTATTAGTCACAAGCAACTTGATGGCACATAATAACAGCAACAACAGTCCTTAATCATTTGCAGTTTTCTAAATTATAGACTCAGGATAAAATTTAGATGTCCCTCTGCAGTACACAATGATCTTTGAATAACATATTGCAAACTTATTATCAGCATAAAGATAAAAAAATATTATAACTGATAAAATTGTTACAGAAGACTTACAAACACCTATGAGATTATCTTTTCATAGTGTGGCAAAGTATACAGATCTGTAGTGGCTTTAGAGAAACTTTTATATACTTTAAAATAATGTTTTGGCATCAATGCATACCTCTTCCATTGTTCTAAAATAACAAAACCACAACCCCACTGCCTTTCAGTAGATTCTGACTCGTAGTGCCCATACAGTTCAGAATACAAGTGTCCATAGTGGTGCCAAAGCTGTAAATCTTTGCAGGAGCAGATTTTGTATAATCACCAACATCTATGTCCATTGTCAGCTAAGAGAATTTCAAGTAAATAGACGAGATAAAACCAGTAACAGCATATTTATCCATATTAAAATGTTTCTATGAGAGGTGAAAGAAATAGAAGTATATTCAGACTGTTTTATCATGTGACTACAATATAGCCTTAGGCAGCTCTGGTGGCCTAGTGGCAAGAAGCTGCGTTGCTATCCAAAGGCACGTGGTTTGAATCCACCAGCTGCTCTACAGGAAGTTGGGCAAGGTCCTCCCTTAATAGTAACTGTCTCTGAAAACCCTCTGGTGGCTTAGCTATGGATCAGTTCCAACTCGATGGGACACAACAATAACAACTATATAGCCTTAGTTTTGAAATTTTAGTGTTGTGTTTTTGGGGTGTGTGTGTGTGATCGAACTGTTTTATTCAGAGGTTTCGAGGGAAAAGGCAAATGGACAGGGTAAACAAAGCTTGATGACCTTCCACCCGCTCAGGACTTGTAGCACGTCCAAATGCCTTCGTTTATAACATATTCCTTAGTTTGTCGTGTACCATCGAGGCAGAACTGACTCATATCTGACCCTCCAGAGGCTTTTCAGAGGCCATTTAATTGCACCGGAGAAGATTGTTCATCTCCTTTTCTAAATTGTTAGCTTAAAGTTTTGGTGCAAATATCTTATGTGGCATAGTCGGTGGTACTGGGCTGCTAGCTGAGAAGTCAGTCGTGCAAGTCCACCGGTTGCTTCAAAGGAGAGAGGTAAGGCAGTGTGCTCTCATAATAATTTACAGTCTGAAATAGAAGACAATTTTATCCTGTCCTACAGGGGCTGTGGGAGTCAGAGCCATCTGAATGGGAGGTTTGTTTGGTTTTTTTGGTTTGTTTGGGGGGAAGGGTATGTATTATTTTATATTTACTGAATGTCAACCATCAACACAGACTGGTAAGTGATGTAGAAGTTCCACATGACACTTTTATGTAGTTTGCATTGACCCAATTTAAAGCCTGTGAACAGTCAGCAGAAAAGCAACAATAAGCAAAGGATTCATTTCTGTAGCATTAACTACAAATATTCCGAAAGGTCAAGAAATGTGGAGATCAATAAATGCCTAAGTGATCAAGTTATGAAATAAAAGAGGCTTCAAGTTGGTCCCCGAATATATGTTATGGTCAAGATGACCTTATTTGAGAAATAGTAAAAGCAGCACAAAGCTGTCCCTAGAAAAATATCTCAGGAAAGGCCTCCAGGCAGCTTATAAACCCAGTGCCCTCTGGTGGGGTGTAACTCTCACACTCACCCTGGTGCTTCCAAAGCTATGAACCTTCATGAGAGGAGATTGTGTCTCTACTGAGGAGGAGCTGGTAGATTCAAACTGGAGACTTTTCAGTTAACAGCCCAATACAGCATGCATCACGCCACCAGGGGTCCTTCAAAGGTGGTTCATACACAGGGCAATTTAGAAAAAGGAATAGGCCACTGGATCACCACCAAAAGCAATCGAGCCTTGTCCTTCCTTTAAGATATAATGGGTATCACCACTAAAAAGAGAATGAATGTTCTAGATTTTCCTTCTTAGAAAATATTGACATGGGTATGCAGTTTCAGCCATCTCACTTCTTTCCCTTATCTGCTAAGGGGAAGTTTGATGATAGAGGTAAGAAGGTTGATTACTAGGAAGACTTGGAGAAACTGCTTTGTAATTCTGTGTATCTAACACACATTGCACATTACAGAATTCCTTGGTAGAAGAAATGAACTACCTATGTAACGAGAGCTTTCCTTTAAATACTTAAAGCAAGCTAAAACTCATTTAAATATGTTATATACATTCTAGTCTTCTTATTCAATGAACACTAAATAAAACACTATTTTGGTACTGAAGAAAGAATCAAGGAACACTAGAGTTTATGTCCTTATATTCAAAAGAATTTTTTTTTAAATCAGACCAGTGTATTGTATTCTTTTGGTTTGGTTTTGTTTTTTAAATACTGGTGTATTTACAGAGTTTGTATATATTGTATTCATACCAAGTCTTTAACAATTGCTTCATTCTCAATAGAATTTTAAATATATATGTATTGTTCTAAGTGGTATAGTCCTGGTCTGTCAATATGCTGTACAAAGGTAACTTGTGGTTACTGTGCTGCTAAACACTGTGATACTGATGTGTCAAATGTGATAATGGTTACCCGTGGTGGACAGTGTTTGGTGGAACTCCCCCATTAAAACAAGCTTGGAAGCAGGAGTGGCACCACTTTCGAAATAGCTTGCCTCTGGAAACTCTACGGAGAAAAGATGAAAGTTAATACAAGTGTGCAGGTCTTTTGTCTACAATTTGACAGCACTTAACAGCATGTATGGTTACCCATTTATATAAATATATATGCATATTTAGGGAGCAATGTGGCTTAATGGTAAGAAGCTGTGCTGTTAACCCAAAGGGATCAGATTGATCAGTTGATTCCCATTTATTTCATCTAGTAAGTCCATGAGTCCATGTTTAAAGATAGTACTTATAGTGTTGGAAAATAGCATAAGTGTATGGTCTTGCAAAATTTATCATGCAATTTCTGGCATGTTTTCTGTCATGAAGGACATATCTTTAGGTACTGTTCCTTCTTTTTTGCTTCTAAATTTGACATTTCAATTACCAGCAATTATCAATGCATCTTGATTGCTATATTTGATCTGCTCCACAAGAGAGATGAGCAATCAACTGCTACGTGATTGGATGCCTCTGAAAACACGCTGCACGGTCAGCTGTGGGTCAGTTCTGACTTGATGATACATAATAACTCACATACACACATACACACATCTATCCATCCATCTGTGTCTATTTCTTTTTACACACACATACACATACACACACACTCTCACGTAGTGCTACTTTCCTTACTGCTAAGTTCCGGGATTTTTATTTTTTGTTTGCCTTCCTCTGTATAACTGATGTGTTTGTTTCCATAACTTCAATTTATTTGCCCTTTACTGCTTATTTCTTCTCTTCTGATGAAACCAAAATACTGTAATGGTTGTTGTGGCAGTTCAGATTCATGGAAATCCAATGTGTCACAGTATAATTTTCCTTAGAGTGTTTGTGGCTGTAATAATTACAGAAGCAAATCACCAGGACTTTCTTCTGCAGCACTGCTCAGTAAGTTTGAACCTCCAACCTTTAGTTTAGTAGATGAACACACTTTGTGTCATCAAGAGTCCTTCCCTGTAGATCCTTAAGTCTGCATTGCTGTAGAGTTGTAACCACACTGGAGGAGACTGCCTATCTTTTTCCCAAAGAGCAGCTGGTGGATTTGAACTGCCCATCTTTGGGTTGGCAGCACAACACCCTACTGACTAGGCCACAAGAACTCCCTATTTCTGTTCTCCCTATCACAAGCTGTTAAAACAAACCAACACATTAACATTGTATGTATTGTAAAGGCAAAGAGATCTTGAATAAAAATGTGACTTACTCTTTAGAAATTTATGAAGAACTGTTAAGGAGTTGTATGACAACTCAAAGGCAGATAGTTCAAATCCACCAGTTGCTCTGTGGGAGAAATACAGGTAATCTCCTCCCATTCAATTTACACTCTGAAAACTTGCAGGAGGATCAGTTTTGTGCAAGTTTCAATTTAATAAGACACAACTACACCAACAACATTATAAATTTTAGGTTTTGAATCTGTTATAAATACTAAACATTGTTTTTTTTACTTAAAAAACATACTTCTTTAAAAAATCTAGAGATTTAAAGGATACGTTATTTTAATTACAGACAATTGAAATATATAAAACCCAAGAAATTTAAATAATAATCATGTCACTTCCTGGAGCTCATTTAATTTTATAACTCAAAGGTCTGAAGTTTTCAGATTGGTGGTCTTCAAGCAAAGTATTTCATTCCTATCACAGCTCACCTAAGACAACTTTTAAGAAGTCGGCTCTCCAACAGCAAGAAAATATAACTCCTTACTCCTGCACTCTGCAATTTTACATCTTTCAAAAAAATTGAATCAGACAATCATGTGGTCTGCTATGCCAGGAATGAAAAATTGAAGAGAAATGGCATCTCATTCATTATATAAAAAAAAAACCCAAAGAAACAACATTTCACGACTTATCTTGCTATATAATACAGTCAGTGATAGGATAATACCTTTCCACCTACAAAGAAGACCAGTTAATATAAGTATTATACAAATTCACACACCAACCAATTAATGCCAAATGTGAAGAAATTAAAGATTTTCACTGCCTTCTACAGTTTGAAGTAGATCAAATGTAGCAATTGAGATGCATTGATAATTACAAGTAAGTGAAATGTCAAATTTAGAAACAAAAAAGAGAACAGTAACTATAAACATATGTCCTTCATGATAGCAAATAGGCCAGAAATTGCATGATAAATTTAGCAAGACCATAAACTTTAATTGGAAATCTATTTTCCAATATTATAAGAGGTATCTATAAACATGGACTTACCCAATGGAATACATGGGAATCAAATTCACTACATCTGTGGAAAGAGATGGAGAGACTCAATAGCATCAGTTAGAACCAGACAAGGGGATGCTTATGAAACACACTAAAAATTGCTCATATTCATGTTGAAGCTGATCTTAAGAATAATTTGTCCTATTGGACACTAATGAGTGGTAGAATGACATAGATGCAGAAAGAAAAGAGTCATTACAGGACAGGAACAAAAAAAAAGAAATAGGAAAAAAGATTTTAGAAGGGACTCTAAGACTTGCTCAGGAATGTAGACTCGCTCAAGTGAGCAGAAGCAATGAGGAAGTAGAAAGGAACAGAAAACCTCAAAGGCAGCAAAGACTAGGAAGTGTAGTGTAATAATAAAACGCGTAGAGATCTGGAAAGAGAAAGCCAAAAGAGAAGGATACACTCAGCCTTCCTCAGGTTAAAGAACTGAGCAAAAGGCAATGGATGAAATACACAGTTATTATACTAAGAAGAACTGGTTAACATTGAGCCATTTAGGGAGATAGTAGACGATCAAAAACTAATGACACTTAAAAAAGAAGTCAAAGCTACACTGACGACATTGGTGAGAAACAAAGCTCCAGGAATTGTTGGAACACCAACTGAAATGTTTTCACAAACAGACGCAACACTGGGAGTGCTCAGGTATCTATGCTGAAAAATTTGGACCATGGCTACCAGTCAATCCCTTTTAAGAAATCCAAAATTTGTGTCCACTTCAACATAAGGCACTCCAACAGAATGTGGAAATTATCTAACAATATAATTAAATTTACGTGTTAGTAAAATCTTGCTGAAGATTATGGCTGGACCTAACTTGAGAGGGATGGGAGAGTATTATGCCGAGTGAACTAACTCAGTCTTACAAGGACAAATATTGTATAAAAACCATTATTGTAGAATGAGTGTAAGGATCCAAGTGAGGTAGGGACAGAGAGATAAGGATGTGCAGCGGGAAAGGGGATTGATTAATCATGAGGCTGTACAATTTGATGGAGGAGGAGAGGGAATTGGAAGAATCTGTTCTGGAAAATAAAGTGTTCAAATATTGTAAATAAATTAGTATAATTTTTTTTTTGTAAATGGCTGGAACAGTGCATCAACAATAACTTCCAGAAATTCAAGCTGAATTCAGAAAAGGCCATGGCAGAAGTAATGTCAACTGGATCCTGGCTGAAAACAAAGAATGCCAGAAATATATTTACTTGTATTTTATTGATTAAACAGACTTTAACTGTGTGGATCATAGCAGACTATGGATAACATATCAAAGAACGAGAATTTCAGAACATTGTGTTCGTGAGGTCCCAGGGCATAGATTAGGAGGCAGTTCACACAGAATAAAGGGATAGGGTGTGGTTTAAAATCAGGAAGGGTGTACATCAGAACTATATCCTTTACCTGCATCAGAACTGTATCCTTTACCTATACTTACTAAATTCTGAAATTGAGCTAATGATCCAAGAAACTGAACTATATGAAAAACAAAGGATTGAGATTGAAGGAAAACCCATTCACAACTTGAATACAATATGCAGATAACACAAGCTTGTTTGCACACGGTGAATAGAATTTATGAATGAAGATCAAAGTCAAACCTGCAGTAAGGTTTACATATCACCAACAAGGAAAGAAGAACTCTCACAACTGAAACAATAATCAATGTCAGGATCAAAGGAGAAAAGGCTGTCATTATTTCGATTTCATAAATATTAATGGAAGCAGCCTTGTCACCTTGGTTATACTGTTGTTACTATGTATCACTAAATCAGAGCTGACCCATAGCTGACCCACCAATGGGTTTTCAGCGGCTTTAAATCACACAGATTGGAAACAGGAGGGGCATACACTTCCTTAACAACATGCCTCTGGAAACTCCATGAACTTAAATAAATAACAATAGTTATAGAAAGGCTTCAGGCCTTTTGTTCATAGGGTCACTATGAGCCGTGCTTGACTTGATGGCAGTCAACAACAACAACAAATCACACAGAAGGATTTAGATCTGTCTTCCAAGGAGAATCTAGTGGATTCATGTCATAAATCTGTGGGTTGGCAGCACAGTTCCTTACCACTAAACCACCAAAGCTTTGTGCATTGGTTGTAGCTACTGCAGAAGACTTCTTTAAAATATTCAAAAGCAAAATTTTAATTTGGGAGACAATGTGTACCAGACTTAAGTCATGATGTTGTCAGTTGCCTCATAGATATAAGAAAGTTGGACAATGAATATGAAGAACTGACAAAGAACTGATGTTTTCGCAGATTACTGTAAAGAAATATTGAATATAACATATGGACTGGTTCTACAGGACACATTACCTTTGCTTGGAAAGCATTGCCACTGAACTTACGAGTCACTGGTCAGAGCATAAGAAACTGTCAGAGGCCGACGTATTTGGAATCACAGAAGCCAAGGAAGCTTCAGCTACAAGGTATCAGATCAAGGGCGGGACAATGGGAGATGGATGTTGAAGGGAGTGAATAGAAGTGGATGGGTATCCTGGTGGATGGGGGAGCAGGGAAATAAGTGGGTAGAGACACATGTGCCAAGGGCAGGGACAATACAGATACGAATGATTAACTCCACAATAAGGGATATATATCTTTCACTTTTCTGTAAAATGCTGGTCTGTCTGATACTTCTCTAAATCTGAACATTCAGATTAAGACAGACTAGGAAAAAGAATTGGCCATCCACTTCTGAAATAGCTGCCCTCTGAAAACCCTATGTACAACAGAACACATGTAGAATAACAGAAAAGGCAACTGAGGTGGAGCTTTCAAGTATGGAAATAAAAAGGAAGAGGAACAATTGTAAGCAGACACTAGTGATTGGGACATGGAATGTGAGAACCATGAATGGAGGAAAATTAGATATTGTTAAGGAAGAAATGGAACGCATAAATATTGACATAAATATTGACTAGGTATTGGGGAGATGAGATGGACTGGCATGGGCATTTTGAGTCAGAAGAACATATGATATATTACTCTGGAGATGAAAAGGTGAGGAAAAATGGAGTTGCTTTCATAGTGAGAAAAGCCATTTCTAGATCCATCTTGAAATACAATATTGTCAGTGACAGGATAATATCCATATGCATACAGGGAAGGCCTGTGAATACCACTGCCATTCAGATATATGCACCAACAACCAGAGCCAAGCAAGAGGTAATAGAAGATTTTTACCAGCTTTTACAGTCGGAGATCGATTGAACACGCAATCAAGATGCTTTGATAATAACGGTGACTGGAATGCAAAAGTTGGGAACAGAGAAGAAGACTCAGTAGTTGAAAAACATGGACAGAAATAGAGCTGGAGAGAGAATGATTGAATTTTGCACAGTCAATGACTTATTCATTGCAAATACGTGGTTTTTTCTTTAAGAGACATAAATGCAGGTTATATACATGGATTTCACCTGATGGTATGCATAGGAATCAGAT
>NW_006399852.1:7721750-7732779 GCF_000299155.1 Elephantulus edwardii
TGCTTGGTTCCACAGTCAACACTCTTGGCACCAGTAGCCAGGAAATTAAAAGATGTAATGTGATGGGAAAGTCTGCTGTTAGGGACCTCTCCAAAGTACTGAAGAACAATGGTGTCTCTCTGAAGACTAAGGTGCATCTGATACAGGTCATGGTCTTTGCTATCACTTGTTATGCATTGGAGAGTTGGACAATGACTAATGAGGACAGAAGGAGAATTGATGCCTTTGAGCTGTGGTGCTGCAAAAGAACCATATAGAATAGAATGTATAGTAGAATAAGAATGGAGTGGATTGGAATGAATGGAGTGTTGTACAATGTAATGGACTGGAGTGGAGCGGAGGGGAATGGAGTGAAATAAATTGGCACAGGACAGAGCAGAGTTTAGGGTTGTTGTACATAGGGTCGCTATGTGACTCGACGGCACATAACAACAACAACAACATATGATTCTTTTGAATTGGAATTAATAAAGCTTATTATACAACTTCTGAAGCCTGCAGTGTGACATCTTTAGCCTCGTGTTAAGAAGCTGTGCTATATAATCAAGAAGGCACACGGTTTAAATCTACCAGCTGCTCCTTTGGAGAAAGATGGGCAATCTCTTCCTGTGTGATTAACTGCCTCTGAAAACCCACTGGAAGGTCAGCTATGTGTCAGTTCTTCTGACTCAAAGGTACACAATACCACCACAAAAAAAGGAACAATCAATAAAGGAACAATGATATACACACAGCTGCTTATGAAAAAGTTGGAAGTTCAAACCCACCAGCATCTCTGCAAGAGTAGTTCTGGCCAATAGCTCTAGTTTTTAGCCTAGAAATAACCCTATATATAGGGTAGGGCAGTTCTTCATCATACAGGGCTTGAGAGTAAACAGTAAGCCTCCCCCAACCCCAAAGAATTGAGGTTTAGAAGGACAATCATAAGAAAAGAAACGTACTTTCTGAAGTTACTGCTCCTACATTAATTTGCTGTCTTTCAAAATCTGGCACGTTTTCAAAGCCTCAAGTCACCCTCATTTAAACCTAACTGTATTATATTCTGTGTAAAGAAATGTTGTGACTTTCAAAGTTGACAAATCAGTTGGATTATAGCCATTTCTTGATCGGTGACTCCTGCAGAAATAAAATTGAAGGGGGAGGGGGGGGAAATGTCTCTGCTTTCATCCAAATTAAGAGAAAATGTAGTGCACAGTGGTATAATCAGCCAGGCGAGGAAGCAGCCTGCTGGCATAAATCTATTAGAGGCGTGTTCTAGAGAGATAAAGGATAAAAGGTAAAAAAGACACCATTGCTTCAAAACAGGATCACAGGGAACAAAGGGCACTGATAAAAGATGATCCTGGTGAATACAAGGTCTCCACTATCTAGACACATTCCATCTCATCTTTACTGTGATCAAGCTGGGTGTTTTCTTGGGATGTTAGCATTTAACCACAAAGCTTCTGTTTAAATGCCTAGGAATATAAGCTTCAATTATGAAGCATAGAATGATCACAGAAGTCCTAAAATATTTGTATTCTGAAAGAAAATGTATGCCAATATTTTAAAAAAGAAAATGCCAAGTCTTCTTTTTGAGAATTTCTTTAATTGAGGATCTTGACTCAATTAAATCCTTACTTGTATGTGTATGGATAACTTTAAGAAGAATGGTAATTCCAGAAGATTTAATTATGCTCCTGCAAAATCTATACAGAGACCAGGAGTTGTTTGAACAGAGCAACGGAACACTACATGGTTTAAAATCAGGGAAGATATGTGCCAGGGTTACGTATCTTTTTCTATACCTATTCAAATCTGCATGCTTAGCAAATAATTGAAGTATCTGAACTATATTAAGTAAAATATGGCATCAAAATTGAAGGCAACCCATCAACAACATGCATCATGCAGATGACACAGGTTTGCACGTGGAAGACATGAAGCATGAAATTCAGAAAATAAAAGACTAGGTCAGTCTTTATGATCTTTGGCATGTTCAAATTCTTTATTCAAGACACTGCACATTTTGAATGTTTTTCAGTCCATGAGGTTTGTCTTCTGGCATGTAGTGCTATGATCCATAAGGCTTACAAGAGGTGATTTTTGAAAGTAAATTACCATTCTGTCTTCATCCAGCCACCTTGGTATGATAAAAGCAGAGAGGTAGCCTGCTTCAGTAGCCTGCTACAGTATTTTTTTAGCAGGTGCCTCACTGTCCCTTCATCCCTCTGCAGGGCCTCACATGATCTAATGTGCAAAGTTGTTGGGTGGTGCCATCAAGTTGAGTCTGACTCGTACTAACCCTATGAACAATAAACCCAAACTCTGTCTTATCCTGTGCCATCCTCCTCATCTCTGGCATATTTGAACCTATTGCTGGAGTCATTGTGCCATGGTAGGCACTCAAAAACATTTTTTTATTCAACTAAATAGGTACATTCAGCAAATCCACATGGCTGAAAGAAGTGGGTCTTACATAAAGCACCAAGAAGTGGAGGGAAAATTCTTGACATATTCCTGGATATGCAATGAGGGATTATAAAGCATTACACAAAGTCCCCATTATGCAGGGTTTATGTGCTGCCACAGAAAGCAAGCCATTAGCGAGACTTACCCAATGGCTGTTCAAAGTTATAAAAATTATTGCCATGACAACTATTTCTTCAGCAATAAAATAATGAAAACCATAAATTCTCTGACAGACAGAGGTAATCTTATCATTTGCTGTTTAAAAGGAGTTTAATATTTGCCCTTCAGCAGTCATCACAGACAAGGCACCTGCTTTGCATTATGGGTGCTTCTCTACCTAAGAAGGGTGCTTCAAAGGAAGTCCATGGTTTTTTTTACATTTTTATCTTATATTGGTTTGCTTGCAAAATTCATACACATTGTGTTTCACACTTTCCTTCACTCACATTGTGTTTCATACAATCATTTCCATTCGTTGTGCTTTATAAAATAAATCTCTATTGAACTATGTCCATTATTATCCTATTTTTTCAGATCCCCACTGTATCTTTCTCATTTTTTACCCCTTTCCTCTACTCACTAGATCGTATGACCCCATGATTTCTCCCCTCTCCATCCTTACCCCTCTGCTCCCACATCTTCTGCCTCTGAACCGCATGCACATTTTATTAGTTATCTTTCTATTTTTACAATTATGGTCTTAGCTACTATTTATCCTTATGATACTGAGTTGGTTCACTTGGCATAATGATGCTCTCCAGTCTCTCCCAAGTTCTGTAGTATCTTCAAAATTGCTCCTGAATGCTGCATAGTATTCCACTGTGTGATATACCACAATGCTTCAATCAATTCAACGGTGGTTAGACATTTGGGCTATTTCCATGTTTGTGAAATGCTGTGAACATTGGTGTACAAATTTCCATTTGTGTGTCAGTTCTAATTTCTTTGGGGTATATGCCTAGCAATGGTATAGCTGGTCATATGGGATTTCTATGTTCAGCTTTTTTAAGGAAAAAATGAAGTCTGTTTGAGCTTCTAGTGGGTCAGTTGTGCTTGAGGAAACATTATCTGATTGGACATAAATAAGGAAATGATGGCCACAATACACGCAGATGACTGAACAGTCCTTGTCTTTCTTACTTTATGCTGTAAAGTCAATTCTGAGTCATAGTTACCACATGTGACAGAACAAAAATCTCCAGGCCTTTCTTTCTCAGTATTGTTAGATGGGTTCTCACTGCTAAGCTTTCAGATAGAAGTGAAACAAGCACTGACACTTCAACCTCCAGGACTCCTTAAATAATGTGTACTACAGGTGAAAGGTGGAGTTGTTGTTAGGTGTTCTAAAGTCAACTACAACTCATAAGAACCCTATAAACAATAGTTCTGAACATTCTCTTGCACCAGGATCTCTGATAAACTCAAGCCAGTTGTTACAGTCACTATGTCGATCCATCTTGTTGAAGGTCCTCTTCTCTTTCTCTGCCTCTCCTTTCCCAGCATGATATCTTCTTCCAAGGACTGGCCACTCCTGATAACAGGTCCAAAGTATGAGAGATGAAGTTTTGCCATCCTTGTCTTTAAGGAGCACTTGATTTAAATTTCTCCAAGACAGACTTGTTTTGTTTTGGGTTTGGTTTTTTTGTTTGTTTGGTTTGGGTTTTTTGTGTGTGTGTGTGTGGGTTTTTTTTTCTGTAGTCCATGGAGCATTCAATGCTCTCCATCATAGTTCAATGCATATTTAATATGCTTCATCAAAACATGCTTCAGAAGCACATTGTTGTTGTTGTTACGTGCTATTGAGTCACTTACAACTTATAGTTACCCAATATACAACAGCCCTGAACCCTGCGCTATCCTGTGCCACGCTATTGTCTCTGACACACCTACCCTCATTATGCCAGTCACTAACTCTATCCATATCAATTAGGGTCTTCCTCTCTTGTGCTGTCTCTCCACCCTTCCCAAGCATGAAGCCCCTCTCCAAGGACAGGGCCCTCCCTGAAACATGCCCAAAGTATGTCAGATGAAGCTTCAGAATCTTTGCCTCCAAGGAGCAGCCTGGTTTCACTCTCTCTAGGATGAACTTGTTCATTCTCTTAGCAGTCCATGGTATATTCAGTACTCTTCTCCAGCATCACAGCTCAAAGGCATCAATTCTCTATCTATCATCTATCACTGTTCAGCTCTCTGACGCATAGCAAGTAATTGTGAAGATTATGGCCTGGATCAGTCATACCTTAGTCTCCAGACTGATGTTGTTGCTCTTCAGTACTCTGGAGCAGACTTTCCCAATGCAACTCATCTTTTGGTTTCCTGCTATTGGTACAAAGAATGTTGATTGTGGAGCCAAACAAAGAAGCTGTTAACAATCTCAATATCTTCACCATCTGTCATGATGCTGCCAATTGGCCCAGTGGTGAGAATCTTTGCTTTATTGATGTTGAGCGTCAATGCATATTTAAGGCTACAGTCCTTGACCTGCATGCAGCAAGGTCCATGGCCTGGTTAAGGTACGCCTTAGACTTTAAACGATATCCTTGCTCTGTAATGCCTTGAAGAGGTCCTTGGCAGTAGATTTTTCTAATTCATCATGTGTCTTACAAACTGCTGTGATGAGTATTGGTTGTTGATCCAAATTAAATGAAGATGTTAACACCTTTAAACATTTCTCCGTTTGTCACGATGTCACCTATTGGTCCAGTAGAGGATTTTCATTTTCTTCATGCTCAAAGGTAATCCATGCTGAAAGCTATAGTCTTTAATTTTCTGCTGTAAGTGCTTCAAGTCCTCTTCACTTTCTGCAAGCAAGGCTGTGTCATTTACCTAATGCAGGTTGTTGGTGGGTCTTTCTCTAATCCTGATTCTTTTCGTATAGTCCAGATTCTAAAATTTAAAAAATAATAAAATGCTGTGCCTATATTCATTATTAACAGAAAAAGCAATGGAATTTATAAAATCTTTTAATCTGACATTTTGGCCATTTGACAGTCTTCAAGTCTGGCTATACAGTTTGGTTATGATATGTCCTAACACACTCACTCTGCTTCCAACTCACTTTTTTTTCTCTCTCTTTCTCATTCTTGAGAAACATTCTTGAAGACCTGCTGTTCCTTCAAACTTTCAAGCTCTGCATTCCCCCACTTGCGTTTCCCACATCATGAGGTTATCACCAATCTGTTCATATTGAGTTAATCCTGTCTCACAACGATCTGCATGTCAGAATAAGTGTCATCAAACCCAAAACCAAACCCATTGCCAGTGAGTTCGTCCAAGTCACAGAAACCCTCAATCGGGTCTCCAAGGCTGCCAGTCTTTTTCTTGAGGAGCAGCTGCTGGATTAGGGAAGTCAACCTTTTCATTAGTTGCCCGATGCGTTACTTCTACACTACCAGGTTGAAGAGAGCTTCTTTCTCCAACAAGGGGGATCACGGAGGAAGCACTCTGTTGGAAGAAAAGCTTGCGCATTTTGGCCTGTCTGAAAAAAGAAAGTCATTTTCAGTTCTTCCAGCTCCAGGCTGGTGCAGATGATTAGTGAGCTGCGTTGGTGTGTAAAAGGCTGGAAGTTTGAGCTCACCAAGAGGTATCTCTGAAGAAATGTTTTGAGATCTACTCCTGGAAAGCCGTTGTTAGACATCCTGTGCAGCATGGTTCTCTGACCCACATGGGGCTGCTATGAGGATCAACAGGACACTTGCTCAGAACACAGATCTCACCCAGTGGCTGCTGAGGAACCATCTGTATCCCACCTCCAGCTTCCAACACCACCCAAGTCCACCTGTAAGCCTTATGACAGACGGTGGGGACATTTCACGGCCTTGCAGCAGAGATGGCCAGGAAAGTAAACCATCGTGAGCGGCATGACCAAATGAAGCTGTCTTTTGTTGTTGTACCTTTTCTCCCCCTTTTTTGTTATCTTTCTAGTAACTTTTGGCAAAAAGAGTTGGCATGTTCACATGGAGAGACATAGGATGATACATGAGGTTTCCATCTTTATTTTAGTGTTACTGTATTTCCACTTTCCCCCTTGCCCCCACCCTGACTCTGTTCTTTCTAGTTCTGCAGGTAAGAGATTCAAAATCCACCTAACACAGAAAGAAATTGCCTTGGATCCTCCCAACTACTTCTTCAACTGCTTTCAGAGATGGTTCCAGACAACAGGAGAAAAATCTAAGGAGAGAAAAAGATGAGAGGCTCCCAAACTTAAATGAAAGGGTAGATCAAGGTGATAATGGGCCTAGAGCTCATTTGAAGAGGTGGCATTTTGGGGTGAGGGGGAAGACAAAATCATTACTCTAAAATTAAGGCACGATAAAAAATAATTAATTCATATAACAAATTTTAAAGGTATTTCAAAATTTAAAAAAACAGATTTGCAAATATCACGTTACTGTCACAAGGTTTTGAGTGTGTTTCAATTCATAATGACACTACATTGTTGCTTTTGTGTACCATTGAATTGGAACTGACCCAGACTTGACCCTATGGCAGGTTTTCAGAGGCAGTTCATTCCGTGGGAGGAGATTGCCCATCCTTCTCCCGCAGAGCAGCTGGTGGATTCTAATTGTGTGCTCTCAGGATTGCAGCCCAGCTTCTTGCCACTCGGCCACCTGTGCTCCCTACAAGAGCTCCTATGACGACACTATGTACAACAGAACAGAACCACCTCATCTTATACTGTCCACACAATCACTGCTGGGCTTAACCCTGTCGTTATAGTCACTGTGTCAATCTGTACCTTTGAAAGTCTTCCTCTCTTCTGAGACTTCTAATTTTCCGTGGGACTGACTCTTCCTGATACGAATCAAAGTATAATCTTTACTTCTTATAGTTTGAGATGTGTAGGTTCTTATACATCTATATAAAACTCCTTTTCTTTATGTTTTTCACCATTATCTTCTCAGACAGTCTAGTAGTAAGAAGGTGGGCTGCAATCCCAAAGGCATGCAGTTTGAGGCCGCCAACTGCTCTACAGGAGATGGTTGGACATTTTCCTTCTGGGTGATCTACTGTCCCTGAAAACCCACTGAAAGGTCAAGCTATAAGTCAGTTCTGATTCTACAACACATAACAAATTCTCTCCAATAGTTACTTCATAAGACAGTTGAATATTTGTTACAGTGTGTTGATGGCATCCAGTTGTTTCCAACTCACAGCCGTGCTTTGTATGACAGAACAAACCAATGCCAGCCTTGCCCACTCTCACTTCATCTCCAAGTTTGAGCTCATTGTTGCAATTGTTGATGCATGTCATTGAGAATCTTTCTCTTTTCTGGTTGACCCTTTACATTCCCAAGTAGGGCATCCTTCTCCACAGACAGTCCCTCCTGGTAACATGGTCAAAGTACTTAAGATCAAGCCTCACTCTTAGATAAGTGAAATAAATTTTCTTTCTCTTGGCTGACTGATGGTATGTTGTTAGCGAATTATTGTATTCAATTATTATTGAGCATTTAGAAAAATTTCTTTTCGCTTTACGACCCTTCTTGGTAATTGTGACACGTATATTTATAATTGTTTTCAAAGTTGAGAAGACTGCTACCAAGATTTTTTTAGGTATAAGCTGTATGTTTTCAGATCATGTCAACTTTTCTTTTGCTATAACTTTTTTTAATATTCTTTTACTGACACAGTTTTTCTTTTGCTATCACTATCTTTAAAATTCCTTTATTGACATTATATAAACTGACAATTTTATGTTTTTTGGTAACATAATTACTGACACTAGTGTTTTATGCAAGAACAAAAAAATTAAATATTATACTAATGCATTCATTTGGGTCACTTTTCTTTATCAGTTGTTGTAGTTGTTGTTGTTATGTGCCGTTGAGTCGATTGCAACTCATAGTGACCCTATGTACAATAGCCCTAAAATCTGCTGTTCTGTGCCAATTGCACTGTCTCTGATACACCCATCCCAATGACTCCAGTCCCTGAATCAATCCACCTCATAGAGGGCCTTCCCCTCCTGCACTGCCCCTCCACCCTCCCAAGCATGATGTCCCTCTCCAAGGACTGGTCCCTCCTTACAACATGTCCAAAGTATGTCTTCATCAATTAGATTATTCATTAATCCAGTGGTATACTTATGACTTTTATTTGTCACTTTATCATAAAATATTTTGACATTGCCTGTGGCATAGTCTGAAAAATAACTTTGTATCTATTTGCTTCTGTTGTGTAGTAGTTTCTATTGATTATTTATTTTTATCTTTATCATTTTTACTTCATGTTTATTTAAATTTTTTATCTGAAGTTCTACCTCAATCATTTAACTTTAAGGTTTTGTTAAATTAAAAAGATATTATTTTATACTTCACATCAGGAATCTATTATTTCTCAATTATTCATTTGAAAACTCAAAACACACTTGTACATTGTAGGAAAAGGGCATACTTAACCTCTATTGACTTTTTAGATAAATATTGAGCATGTACTTTGCATCTTCAAAAAATACTCTGAAATGTTATTTTAACCTTTTCTGCCATATTTGACAGCTTCATAATGAGCAAACCATTCAGCTTAAACTCCTTAGAGAAAAATCCAAGTTGGCATATAAATTTAAAATATTTCATCTATGCTTTTATCTCTGTGATGAAAAAGTTTTGGAACGAGCAGTGGTGATGGTCACACAACACTGTAAATGCAGTTTATGTCACTGAATTGTAACTTCAAAATGGTTGAAATGGAAATTTCATGTTATATATTTTCTGTCATAATAAAAAAATTTCTATCTATGAGATGAGTCCAATTTTAAGTATTATGGTCACAGTTTCTTTCTTTGAAGAGATTAAATGTAAAAGCTTCACATAGAATATATTTTCTAGATGTATTGATATTTAAAAGGGTACTTGTGCTCTTCCAACAAAGGGCAATGTTATGTAAACATCCTAATCATAAGGAGACACCCTGAGGGAGGGAGTTGTGGAGTCTCAGTAGCCTAGTTCCTAGGAGCATCAAGGTCAATTGACATAAACTTATCCAGAAGAACAAGATTCTGGAATCTATTTTGGAGAGTAACAACTGCAATCTTAAAAACTGTCTAAAAGCCATCTAAGATGTACCAAATGGTCTCTTCCTCTCTTGAAAAATGAAGGAAAACAGGGATGCATAAAAAAAATTAGTCCAAAGGATAGAAGAACCACTCAAATTTCAACTTCAACAACACTGAGACCCAAAGAACTAGATGGTGCCCAGCTGTGACTGCTGACCACTGCAAAAGGGATTACCATAGAAGTTCTAGGGAAAATAGACACACAAAACTTGAAAACATAAGAACAACCAGGCTTACTGGTCTACTAGAGCCTGGTGGAAGCCTCAATATTTTAGTTAACTTTTGATCTGTAACAAAACTCACCCCTTCAACTCAACTTTCAGTCAAAAACTAGACTGGCCTTATAGAGCTCTGGTGGCCTAGTGTTAAGAACCTGCACTATAATCCCAAAGTCCTGTGGTTTGATTTCCTCACCTGTTCCATTGAAGAAGGATGGGCAAACTCTTCCCAATCAATGTTTTGCCTGAGAAAATCTCCTGGAGGGGCAGAAATGGGTCAGTTCCAACTCAAGAGTACACACAATAACACAACAATGTTGTTATTAGTTATCATTGAGTTAACTATGATTTATAGTGACTAAAAAAACCAGACAGATAACATCATGATAGATGGAGAAATGATTGAAACTGTCAATGATTTCTTTCATCTTACTTGGACCCACAATTAATACATTTGGTATTAGCAGTCAGGAGTTTAGGAGATGTATTTCACTGGGAATGTATGTAGTCAGGGACCTCTTCAAATTATTCAGGAGCTATGATTATATGAGTTGCAGGCGACTCGACAGCACATAACAACAACAACAACATGATTATCAGTTTGAGGACTAAGTTGCATCCGAGTCAGGCCATAGCCTTTTCAGTCACTTGGTATGCATTTAAGAGCTGGACAGTGACTAAGGATGACATGAAAATAATTGATGCATTTGAACTGTGGTGTTGAAGAAAGCTAAAAATCCTGTGGGCTGTCAAAAGAACAGATATGTCTTGGAGAAGGTGCAGCAATAGTGCCCTTGGAGACAAAGATTATGAAGCTTCATCTCACATAGTTTGGGGATGTTGCTAGGAGAGGTTATTACTCGAAACAGACTTGGGAAGGTTGAAGGGGAGGCAAAGGAAAGAAAGGTCTTCAATCAAGTGAGTTGACATGGAGATTACAGAAATAGACTTGAGTGCGTCAGAGATTGTGGGGATGGCACTGAAATAGGACGAAATTCAGATTTGCTCTTCATAGAGTCACTATGAGTTGTACTCAACTCAGCAACACCTGACAACAACTATGAAAAACAGATAAAAACCTCACCTTATCCTACTTCATCCATACAATCTCCACCAGGCTCAATCAAGCCCATTGTTGTAGTCACTTTTCCAATCCATCTTATTAAGGGTCTTCCTCTTTCACTGACCCTCTATTTTTCCAACAGGTCTGTCAGGTTAACACCAGGAAAGTACCTATTTCTTAGACTAAGCTACCACATCATGTTTAAAGGTCATATTTGCTCAAGGATAGTCCTCAGAAGGCAAG
>NW_006399852.1:7733930-7744083 GCF_000299155.1 Elephantulus edwardii
TGTGTGTGTACCATGAAATCTAATCTGACTGGTACAGGAGGAGATTGCCC
This sequence comes from Elephantulus edwardii, assembly GCF_000299155.1. Taxonomy (NCBI): domain Eukaryota; kingdom Metazoa; phylum Chordata; class Mammalia; order Macroscelidea; family Macroscelididae; genus Elephantulus; species Elephantulus edwardii. The sequence continues at coordinate 7,733,981 of NW_006399852.1, forward strand.
CTCCTTCTCCAGCAGAGCATCTGGTGGACTCAAACCGCATACCTCTGGGACTGCAGTGTAGCTTCTTGCCACTAGGCCACCAGAGCTCCCTCTGGAGAAGTCTTTAGGAGCAGATTTTCCTAATGCAACATGTCTCTTGATTTCTTAATTGCTGTTATTATGTGTATTGATTGTTGATCCAAGTATAACAAAATTGTTAAAACACAAAGGTAAGGGTAGTTAAAGTTCTGTTGATGTTGTTAGCTGCCATGAGTCAACTATGATTCACTGCAACTCTGTGAACAACAGATTGGAAACTTGTCCTCTCCTGCTTTAGGGATTATAAATAATGGTATAGAATAAAATGTGTATGGATGGTGGAACAGAAAATTAATTTGCTCCGTTAACTTTCAATGAGATAACAAATCAATCAAGGGTTGAAAGGACAGATCGAAAAGAGAGTTTGAGCTCATTATTCTCACATGGGCTGTATTTGCCATGTTCTTATCATTAATACACACCCTGGAGCAGATTGAGACCCAGAGCTATCATGTCATACTGTCCCATCTGTGCCTTCCTCATGTTGCTACGTTTAAGCCCATTTTTGCAGCCACCGTGTCAGTCTATCTCACTGAGGGTCTTCCTCATTTTTGCTGATTCTCTATTAAGATTAATATCTTTCTCCAGAGACTGTTCTCTCCTGCCCACATGTTCAAAAGAAGAAGTCTTACCATCCTCCCTTCCGAGAAACACTCTGATTATACTTGTTCTAAGACCAATTTGTTCCTTTTTATAGCACTTCATTCCTTTATTCAACATTCTTCACAACACCATGTTCAAAAGCACCATTTCTTCTTCCATCTCCCTTAATCGTTTTTCCAGCTTTTGTATGGATATGAGACGATTGAAAATACCATGACTAGGGTCAGGTGCACCTTAGTCCTTACAAAATTTCAATCAATGCATGACTGAAAACATTTTTCAACAGCAAATTTTAATCAGTCAGAATTTGTTTCGTTTTGTTAAAGAAAGTTGACAGGAGAAATTTTCAGCTGGTGAAATAGTTTAAAACCATTCCGTTTTCACTGAGAAGAGTAGCACACAACAATAACCAGCTAATTAGTGCTTATTGAATTTTATGTTAGCTCAAGTAGAGAGTCCTGACTTCAAATATATTGTGGTGTAATTCATACTTAGACCAACATTAGTCACTGTTTCAAGCTTTCTTCATTTCCAGTATACAAGTTGGTGTTGCCTGCATACTGCAGGTTGTTAAATAAGTATTTTTCAATCCAGATGCCTTATTCTTCTTCATGTAGTCGAGCCTGTTGGATTATTTTTTCAACATGCAGACTGAAAAAATGTTATGAAAGGATACCTATCTTTCCCGATTTTAAACTATACAGTATTCCTTTGCTCTGTTTCAGTGATTGCCTGATAGTCTATGTAAGTTTTTATGTAATCATATTTAAGAACTCTGGGATTCTTATTTTTATTATGTTACTCATAATTTGTTGTTGTAATACACATACTTGATTGCCTTTGCATCATCAACAAAATATAGGCAAATGTCTTCCTGGTAGTTTCTGCTGCTTTCAGTCGAGATTTATCAGACATCAGCAGTGGTGTCCTTCATTCCACAACTTGAATTTCTGGCAGTCCCTTTTTTATGCACTGCTGCTTCCATTTTTTAATTTTCATTTAGATTTTATTTGTGTAGTATATTAATTTGGAAGCAGGAGTGGCATCCACTTCTTAAACAACATGCTTCCAGAAACTCTATGAACTTTGATAAATGTCAGTACTTGTAGAGGGGCTTCAGGCCTTTTGTTTATAGGGAAACAGTGAGTCCTGCTCGACTCAAAGGCAATCAACAACAACTATAATAAAGAAATTGTTCAATAATTTCCTCAATCTATTGATCTCCTTTCTTTGAAACTGGCACAAAAATAGGTCTCTTTTGGTCAATTGGACATGTGGTTGTTTCCAAATTTCTAGGTATAAATGAGTAAGCCCATCAAGGGAGTCTTGTTTTTTCACCAATGCCTTCAATGCAACCTGGATTTCTCTTTTAATATTACTAATTCTTGATTATATGCTACCTCAAAAAATGACAGATCATTGGCCCAATTGTTTTTTTACAGTGACTTTGTATTTTGCATCATCTTATTTGATGCTTCCTGCATCTTTTAATATTCTGCCCATAGAATCTTTCAGTATTTCCACTTGAAGTTTTTATTTTTCTACAGTTTTTCACCTTGAGAAAATCTGAGCATTTTGGTTTTCTAAATCCAACTATTTGTACATTTCATTGTAATATTTCACTTTGTTTTCTCGAGCTGCCCTTTGAAATATGGTTTCATACTTTTACTTTCTCATTTCTACCTTTTGTTTTAGGTAACGTACATTCTAAAATCTCCAATGCAATATTCAGAATGTTATCTGACATCCATCTTGGTCTTTTCTTCCTCTTCAGCCTTTGTAATGATCTTTTGCATTCTTCATGGATGATATTTTTAATATCCTCCCACAACTCATTTGGTCTATGCTCATTGGTGCTCAAGGCCTCAAACCTGTTCCTGAGATGGTTTTGAAATTCAAGTGGGATAGACTTAATGTCAAATTTTGGTTCCTGTGAATTTGATTTAATTTTCTTCAACTTCAGCTTGAACTTGCACGAGTAGCTGGTGGTCTATCCCACAATCAGTACCTGGCCTGGTTTTCACAGCAGATATTGAGCTCTTGGTACCAGCAGCCCGGAAATCAAGAGACAAGTTGCACTGGGAAAGTCAGCTGTCGGGGACCTCTCCAAAGTACTGAAGAGCAACAACATCAGGCTTGAGTCTAAGGTGCACCTGATCCAGGCTATAGTCTTTGCAATTGTGTGCTATTCATTGGAGATCTGGACAGTGACTTGGGGTGATAGAAAGAGAATTGATGCATTTGAGCTGTGGTGCTGGAGAAGAGTGTTGAATATATCATGGACTGCTAGGAGAATGGGTTTGTTCTGGAGAGGGTAAGGCTGGACTGCTCCCTGGAGTCAAGGATTCTGAAGCTTTGTCTGACATACTTTGGACATGTTTCAAGGAGGGACCAGTCTTTGGAAAGGGACATCATGTTTGGGAGAGTGGAGAAACGGTGCAAGAGAGGAAGACCATCAATGAGACAGATCGATTCAGTGATTGGGGTGGTGGGATTAGGTGTGTCAGAGACAGTGATGTTGGCACAGGATAGAGCAAGATTTAGGGCTCTTGTACAAAGGGTCGCTATGAATTGCAAGCAACTCGGCGGCACTTAACAACAAAATTCTAAAACAAATTTCGGATATCCATTTTGGTCTTTTCCTTCTCTGCGGTCTTTTTCATGACCTTTTACTTTAATGATTTATGATGTACTTGATAGCATTTCCACAACTTGCTCAGTCTTTTATCATTAGTGTACAATGTGTGAAATTTATTTTTAAGTTGGTCTCTAATTAAATTCAAGTGAGATAGACTCAAGGTCACGTTTTGGTTCTCCTGGACTTAGCTTCATTTTTCTCAGTTTCAACCTGAACTTACACGTGAGAAATTTATGATCTGTTTTGTAGTGGGCCTTTACCCTTGTTCTAATTGAAAACTTACTGACTTTCTTCATTATCTCACTCCACAGATGATGTTTGGCTCACATGCACACAGATGTTAAGATACAATAAATTTCTGTAAGTGCAATTGTCATAACTTGTAAGTAAAGGACTACCTATAGAAATATTTGCTACACTGGAAACCCTAAGTCTCTGTAAACTTTTATTTAAATTATTAAAAAATATTTGCTACGTGATTTACTAAATTAAATTTTTTTTTACATATTTTCTCATTTTCCCCCTTAATTCTTATATATCGTGTTGGATAAATAAGTCACATTTATACTTTTGATATTTGGCAGGTGGTTATCCAAAATGTGTCAAAGGTTTTGATTTCCATAATTTCAAGAATTAATGTTATCTTTAAAACACATTTCACTGTGCACTGCTAAGGGCAATTGAATAAGAGAAATCAAAGAAATGATGCCTTTGACTTGTACACAAAGAGTGTCGAATAGGCCATGGAGAGCCAAAAGAACAAAAAATCTGCCTGGAAGGAAATGTAATCAGAGTGCTCCTTAGAAGCAAGAATGGTGAAACTTTATCTAGCATACTTTGGGTATGTTGTCTAGAGAGGCAAATCATTTAAAAAAAGACATCATGCTGGGAAAAGTCCAAAGTCAGCATCAGAGAAGACACAAGAGGGATAATAACTCTAACTATGGGCTCCATCATGGTAGAGATCCGGAGAATGGTGCAGCACTCCGCAAGGTTCAGATCTCCTCGCTGTAGGCAACTCAGCAGCACATAACAACCCATCTACTCGCATTGTCTTCACTCTATTCATGACACAACCAACCTCTGCTTCTATACTCTTGTGTTACAATACTGAGTGAATTGTTGGGAGAATTCTTGGAGGCTATTCCTATACCTGGACTGCTAATATAATCACACACTGAACGCATGGAGCATGATCTAAACAAACAAAACGTTTCCGCAATTCAACTCCTACCATGTGTGGGAAATGCTAGCAAACACTCGAAAGCCTCTCAACACAAGAAATGGGACAGACGTATGGTCTCAATGACTACGGTTTAATAATTATAGTTTTGAAAATATTACAGAGTTATATGACCATGTCAACACATTGCTTAGGACCTTTAGAATGATTCTGAAGAATCCCTCTAAAAGAGAATTCTAAAAAGCACAGGAATCCAGAATGAAGGTTGCATAGAGAAGTGTACTGGGGTGGAGGGTGGGGGAGAAGGAATGGGGGAATTGTATACCAATGGAGGAATTCTTTTTCTTTTTCTTTTCAGAGAGGGGAGCCAACTGGTGGGGAGGGGTGGGCAGGGAGAAAAGTGAGGCAATGAATGAATGGAAATAAAAAAATATCTGTAAATGTTTATTAAAATTAATTAAAAAATTTTTAAAAAATCAGACATGGAGGCATAGGGACCATGCTTTGCCCCAAGTCCCCTCGTATTTGGTATGCCTGAGAAGTCGAAATTCTTGTCATACAATCACTCTCTTGCCCAAGTGAGGCATGAAAGCCACAGACACTGATTTCCATGGTCCTCAAATGCTTGGGCTGTTGTATTTTTTCCAAAAACTGTAAAGACGACCTTGAAGTTTGCTTTCACTATTATTTTGACTCTTTCTGATCTCCAGTTGCCAGTAATAAAAGAACAGATTCTCACTAGCTTCATAAAGTGGGTACATTTTCATTTGAAAATAAAGAGATGCAGCACAGTATTCATGTCTAAATTTGAGTTGGTAATTACAAAATCATGCCTGTTAGACTATCAATGTTATTCCACGGGAAATATTGTCAGTTGCTGAATATCACCTCAATAAGAAAGGTGGTTAATACATCTATATACACATCCCAAAACAAAACAAGTTGTTATCATTATCAAGGTTCTAAAACTCCAAGTAACCAGGACTTTCTTTTCACTGAGGGTAACTTCTAAAGGGCATCTCTAAAGATACAGGTCCACCAGCTCCTTTTCACAAGCACAGTAAAAACTGATTGGCTTTCATGTCTGCTTTTATACTTTGGTTTCCCCTGCTCCTACTGTTTGAGGTTAGAAATCAGAGTGAAAAAAGAAACAATATTCTTTGTCTTGCACTTGTATTTCCCAAGGCCCCTGCTGGCAAATGATTGGTCTTTCAGCTCCACTAAGATTTCTAGATAGGATCACCATGTTTACAATCCTCCTCGAGTCTCTAAAACCAGCATTCAACAGTAAGCATTACATTCCTAATGTCCGCAAAGAACACTGTGAACTAACGTTACAGAAACTGATGCCCAAGGAAAAAATTCAGGCTGGTCTCACTAAGCTAAAGTCCAAGCACTGAGCAAAATGAAGATCAGTTCTTTGCTAACCTACCTGCGACCTGGAATCTCTTGATTTCTTCTACCTATCAGAAAACTGCCAAAGTAAATTCTGGTTCATAGTCATCTCAAAGGACAGAGACTAAGTGTCCCTTCAGGTTTCCAAAACCTTCTGCCTTTACAGAAACAGACTACCACATCTTCTTGTCATGTAATAGCTGGTGGATTTGAACCACTGATCTTTTGGTTAGCTGCTTAACTATCATGTCCCCAGGGCTCTTTGAATTTATGCTGTTGTTGTTATTATGTGTCACTGAGTCCCCTATGACTCATAGAGACCCCATGTTCTATAGCTCTGAACCCTGCTCTGTCGTGAGCCAGTCTCACTGACTCTGAATACACTCAATCCCATTGGCCCCGTTACCACGTCAATCCATCTCATCTGGGGTCTTCCTCTTCTGTGCTGTCCTTCCACACTTCCAAGTATAATGTCTTTCTCCAAGGACTGGTCCCTTCTGGTAACATGCCCAAAGTATGTGAGACAGAGCTTCAAAATCCTTGCCTCCAAGGAGAAACTTGGCTCTACTCTCTCCAAGACAGACCTGACAGTGAGAACTGACCTATAACTGAGCCTTGGGCAGGTTTTCAGAGGCAGTTAATTGCATGGAATATGACTGCCTATCCTTCCCCCTCAGAGCCACTAGTGGATTCAAACCACACACCTTTGGGATTGCAGTGCAGCTTCTTGCCATTAGGCCACCCAGAAGGTGTAAAATTATTTTAACCTGTGACTATTAAGTTAGTGTAACATTGAGTAAGGACTAAAGGAAAGGGGACAATGGGTGGCCTGTCCACTGCCACTCCAGCTACCTAGAGAAAAAACAAATTTAAACTGCCAGAATCTAAATGAACTGTACACAGAGCAGGACATCAACTATGTCTATTTTGAAACATAAGTCACATTTCTATTTGCTTTGCCACAGGGTAAAAAGATGTCAATTTTTCATTCAGATTAAATAGAAAAAGTATAAGGCCTTTGTTATAACTCAGGTGATGATGACGTTTCCATTTTTTTTCTTCACATCCCTGAAAGAACTATCTCAGGAAGATGTAGCCATCTATTTCTAGCACCTCGAAGAACGTGATTCCTCCTCAAATCCTACAGTGACTCAAAATCTAATTAATATTATTCTGCATGTACCAGTTATTTGAAATTAACTATTAGATTCTCACAGATGCTGCAAAGATGACATGTAGTTGATTATTTGCTGCTCTTTCTGACCTGCTGCACAGATGGCTTGAATCCATGGCTTAATGGGAATAACATTAACTGGGAGCATTGGGGGTTTTGTTTGTTTTTCAGGAAATAGTGTTATCTTCTGTGTTTCTGGTTTACTGATTTGAGGTCAGGTCTCACCACCAAGAAGGCAGGGTGTCCACAGCTGGATTGTATTAGATGAAAGCTGTAATATTTTTTAGTCCTGCTGTTGGGCCTGGTTTTGGAGTCAGAATAACCTGAGCTCAACTCAAAGTCCTTTGTTGTTGTGTACCAGTGAGTCAGAGCTGACCACCCCCCACCCCCCCAACAGGTTTTCAGAAGCAGTTAGTCACACAGGAGGAAATTGGTTCTTTTTCTCCACCAGCAGAGCTTCTGGTGGATTTGAACTGCATGCCTTTGAGTTGGCAGCACAACTCCTCACCACTAGGCCACCCTTTTGAGTCTTATCATCCTCCATTTAACAACAGTCAATGTGGCCTAGTGGCAAGAATCTGCATTGCAATCCCAAAGGCACGTGGTTTGAATTCACCAGCTGCTCTGGTGAGGAGGATTGGCAATCTTCTCTGCGAGTAACTGCTTCTGAAAAGCTGCCGGAAGGTCAGCTACGGCTCGATTCCGACTCGATGGTACACAACAACAACATAAAGATAAAGCTAGTACTTTCCTTTTAAAAGAACATACACACATATGTGGATATATACGTGACTGATTCATAATAAACAGTCAAAGAGGGAAACTCATTTTTTTAATCCCATCTCCAGAATGGAGTAGATTTCAGCTTTGAGCCATTCAATCAATTTCAACAATAACAACTTACTCTTCAAACGTGATTCGAGCCATGGCTCTGTGCCAGCCACGAGTTTGATTAGTGAAAATATGGAAATGGGCGAACACAGTCTCTGCTTACTATTGTGGCACTAAGGGCCAACTCAAGGCATGTCTGGGCAGAACACCCTCTTAACCTGAGTGCCTTTCCCTCAGACATCAAGACATCCTCACTCAGACTTAAAATGTATACATCACTCAGACACAAAATATCCACTTCAAATATTATTTAGAAGCAAATATAGCAGCAACTTTATAAGGTTTTGTTTTTTTGTGGTTTTTTTTAAAAAAAAAAAACAAAAAAACACAACACCAAAATACAAAACACAATAACCCAAAACTCTGGAAATCACCACACAAATGAGTAAATAAACTTACTCTTTAATGTCTTGATATATTTCTTCAGGCACGTATATCATGAGGTAAAGTCCCTACCAGTGTCTTCAAACAGTTTTCTCTGATATAGTGCAGTAACTGCTCATGTGCAACTTGTCGTGATGTCACTTAACACATGACTTATCAGGTAGCTCTCTGCATTCTGGGTCCCTGCTCACCACGGTCCTTCACCTTCGCTGAAGATGGAGAACACACTCCCAATGCAGAGATAAATGCTATAGGCAGCAGAGTTGAATTAGATGCCTCATCACATATTAATAAATCACCAGTCAACTGATTGGACTGGGCTTTCTTTCATGTGCCAGGTGAAGTCCTAGAAGTTGTGGACATGAAAGTGAATAAAATAGATGAATGGCAAGCCCTCAAAGAGCGTATATTCTGCTCACAAAGAGGGGAGCTTTTCTAATCTTCAAGGCCTATGTGACCCAGACCTAGGTGTGAAAAAGAAAAATCACACTGGAGTGTTGTCTTCAAGTACCAATTCTACACTGTGCAATGTTTTATCTTTTAAAACCAAGAGGCATTCATCCATTGGTCAATGGGTTCTTACAGCCAGTGTCCTCTATGATGGTTTTATGCAAGAAAACAAACTCCCTGATTATGCTGGTAAGATCAAGACCACACTAGGACACTAAACTGCAATAATGGATAAATTTAAAAATCAAGGTGACTCAGGCAATAACACTGCACTTCTCTCCCAACCCTATGCTATTCCCCCGTGATGGTAACTCTCTTCCAAGCAGTGAATCTTTTTCATGCAGCTCTATTGTTACCAGCCCAGCGCTCTCACAGTCCCCCCTCACCCACCGAGGTCTTTTCTGTTTGGGCCACACATAAGGGAAAGATTACAGAAAGCCTTGTGGAAGGTTTCTACAGGACAAGCCAGGAAGTGCTGAGTGTTATATAGCCAACATCTCATTAGCCAGAACCTGGTCCCTTCTACGTGCTAGCAGGATTGGAAAACAAGATTTGGCAGCAAATACAATTAGAAGAGGAAACAAGCTTGATACTCAGGCAGCCAGTCTCTTCCATAGACATTTAGAATAATTGTCCATGTTTCATCTCTTTTGGTGTGTTCAGGAAAATGAACACAAAGAATTTGCTAATATTCATCCTTCAGGTGTAATAAATGGAGGATGTTTATTTTATAGCTTTAGGGATGTCTTCAGCATTAGAGGGACAACCACACCATGTAATCCTATCAAATGACAAATTTGCCTTTTTGCTCTCTGTTTATATGTGCAATGCAATCACCCAATCACCAGCTGTTGAAAGATAATTTTATAAAACATAATGAATGTGAATGATTGTATGAAACATGATGTGGATGAAGACTAGTGTGGAACACCATGTATGCTAACTTTGTATGCAAACCAATACGAAATCAAATCTCTTTTAAGAAAGAGTGTCTAATTGGCTCTCATTTTATTTTGAGTTCTCTCAGAGACATTGAAGAAGTGAGAAACTAATCAGTGGTATCCAAGAGGTGTCATAAAACAACCACAGATGAAAAATAAACTCAAACTATATAATTGTTGTTGTTATGTGCCGTCGAGTTGCTTGTGACTCATAGCGACCCTATGTACAACAGCCCTAAACTCTGCTCTGTCCTGTGTCAATCGCACTGTCTCTGACACTCACATCCTGATTATCCCAGTCACTGAATCAATCCGCCTCATAGAGGGCCTTCCTCTCCTGCGCTGTGCCTCCACCCTCCCAAGCAT
>NW_006399852.1:7745813-7761491 GCF_000299155.1 Elephantulus edwardii
AGGCCTCAAACCTGTTCCTGAGATGGTTCTGAAATTCAGGTGGGATAGACTCAAAGTCATATTTTGGTTGCCTTGGATTTGGTTTAATTTTCCTCAACTTCAGCTTGAACTTGCATATGAGTAGTTGGTAGTCTGTTCCACAATCAGCTGCTGGCCTAGTTTTCACAGATGAAATTGAGGTTCTCCAGTAGTCTTTTCCACAGATGTAATTGATCTGATTCCTATGCATACCATCAGTTGAAATCCAAGTATATAAGCTGTGTTTATGTATCTTAAAAAACGTATTTGATATGAATAAGTCATTGATTGTGTAGAAATCGATCATTCTCTCTCCAGCTCCATTTCTGTCACTGAGTCCATGTTTTCCAACTACGGAATCTTCTTCTCTGTTCCCAACTTTTGCATTCCAGTCACCCATTATTATCTATGCATCTTGATTGCATGTTCGATCAATTTCCGATTGTAAAAGTTGGTAAAAATCTTCTATATCCTCTTCCTTGACTCTGGTTAATTAGTACACTCTAGGAGCATTTGTGTCCACTCTATATTGTGGCCCTCATGGCCTAGCGGTAAGGAGTTGTGCTGTCAACACAAAAGCAGGCAGTTTGGGTCCACCAGTTGCTCCAAAGGAGAAAGATGATGGGGAATCTCTTCCCATGCAATTTACAGCCTCGGAAAACCTGCTGGAGTTTCAGCTATGAGGCAGTTCACCAATGGCCGTGAGCTAGAGTTCTGTAACATAAAGTGCGGGAAGACCTAATGACATCTTCAAAGTAGTGAGTTCAAAGTCAGCTGGCTCTCTCTCCTTTGGTGCCTCAGTGCATATTAAGGTTCAAGACCTTGATTGTTGTGTTGTTGTTAAGTTCTGTGAAGTCATAAGCAACTCATAGTGACCCTATGAATGAAAGTCCTTGACACTTTCGTCCTTTCTTCAAGTTCATAGGGTTTCCGAAGGCAAGCTATTATGGAAGTGGATGCTACGCCTGCTTCCAAGCTTGTTTCAATCTGGAAGCACCATTAAACACTGTCCACCGTGGGTAACTGTTATCGTATTTGACACATCAGTGTCACAGTGTTCAGCATCACAGCAACCACAGACCTTGATTACTGGTAGGAAATACAATGATACCCTCCAGAGCCTCGAGCAGATCCAGCTGTTATCTCCGAGTTCTGCAATGTGATATGATACCAAATTAAGAAAGAAGGGTTCATTTCCCATAGAGTTATTTTTGTGTACATAAACTTGGCCAGAATCTTAACAGACAACATATAGACAGTATTCTAAAAAAAAACAAAAACAAAAAAAAAACCACAAACACAAAAAACCCTTTAAACACACTCTCAGGAATCTTCTTTAGAAAAAAAAATATTACTTTGGTTAAAAATGTGGACACTGCAAGTGGCAGTGAGAAGCAATTCAAGAAGCTGAGGGAAAGCAGGTGTGAGGAGGGCGTGCATGGGAAGCAGCCGAGAGCCTGGCTGAGTGAGTCCAAGTCCACACTACCTTTCCGCGGGAACTAACTTAGTCATTAGGAGAATGCACATCAACTGCACCTGAAAGCAATAAGCACATTGAGTCACAGGAAGTCAACTACTTCTTGAGCTTGCTTTCAGTACCCCCATGGCAGAAGTATAGAAAGTAGAAGCCCATTCATTATGTGGCACTTGTTTAGTAGAATGTGATTTTTAAACCTCTTTTTACATCTATTTTCTCACTACTCCACAAAAAACTTTCTAGGATGAGTAATTTTTGGCAGATGAGAGACGAAGGCACAAAGCAGTATATGATTTTCCCTGTTCCTTGTGAGTTTCTCCTTGGAGCCTAGGATTTTTAAGCTCCATCTCACATACTTTTGGCACATGGCTAGGAGAGATTGGTCCTTAGTGAAGGACATCATGCTCTGAAGGGTGGAGGGACAGGACAGGAGAGGAAGACCCTAAAGGAGATGGATTGAGACAGTAACCAGGGCAATTAGTGAGACTGGCTCAGGACGGCAGGCTTCAGAGCTGCTGTACATAGGGTCACTATGGGTCGCAGGTGACTTGATGGCACATAACAACAACAACATGTGACTAATAAGCAGGGTGATTGTATCATTTATTTTCCAAACAAGGATGCTTTTGAGAATAAAAAGCACCTTTCACAACAATTGCATTGGGAGAATAGGATGTATAAGTCGGGTATAAAAATAGGATGTGTAAGATTTTTGGAAAAGTGGATGATCTCATGTCTCTATACACAGAGGACAAGTTATGAAATTGTATCTAGTTCTCCACACTCCAATTCGGATGCTCCTTCCTCTATACCAAACCTGTTTTCAATCTAGTTAGAAAAATAAACTCACATGTAACACAATGTTGAGTGCACCCTAGAATGCTATGCTTTAATAAGTCTAGAGTAATTGCACATAATACATTGGCAACATTTCAACCAATCCCAGCAAGTGGTCAGTAAAACACCATAAATTCTTAATCTACATAAATGAAACAAACTTGGTTTAAATTTCAGGCCATTTCATTTTACAGTGGAAACGAAGAGCAATAGAAATTTAATTGATTCTGTTTTGCACATGACAGAAAATAAAAACAAAACTGGAAACAGAACTCCCTATTGTGGGCAGTGACCTATGTGAAGAGATAAACTGCTAAAAGACATGTGTATGCATGTGTGTGTTTCAAAGAGCTTTACCTCTAGACTTGTGACAAGAAGATCACATAGGATATCATCAAAGCCAGGATATTTTTGAAATATAAATGGTATCTAAACAATAATTTGGTCAGGATTATTATTGTTGTTGGTAGGTGTTATCAAGTTGAGAACAACTCGTAGCGACCCATTTAATAATAGACGTGAACTTGTCCTGTCCTGTGCCATCCTCATCATCTCTGACACACTCCAGCCCATTGCAGCAGTCACTGTGTCAATCCATCTTGTTGAGGGTCTTCTTCTCTTTCACTGACTCTTCAAGCATGATGTCACTTCACAAGGAATAACCTCACCCAGCAACATGACCATATGAAAGACAAAGCATAACCATCTTTGCCTCTGAGAAGCACTCTGGCGGTACTTTTCTCATGACCTATCTGCTTATTCTTTTGGAAGTCCATAGGATATTCAGAACAAATAGAGACTTTTTAGTCTCTTGTGGCGTACTGGTATGAAGCTGTACTGCAATCTCAAAAGCATCCAGTTCTAATCCACCAGCTGCTCTACAGGAGAAGGATAGGCAATCTGAATCTCAGCTACCTCTGAAAACCTGCTGCATAGTCAGTTCTGACTTGATGGCACACAACAACAACAGAGTATGCTAAGAGCATTGGTAGCCTTGTGGGTAGGGAGTTGTGCAGCCATCCAAAGGTGGCCAGTTTGAATCCATTCACTGCTCCCTGGAAGAAAGATAGGCAATCTCTTCTCAGACAATTTAAGGACTCTGAAAACTCACTGGAGTGTCAGCTATGAGTTGACTACTAAATTTTGTAGTCACCTCTGAATTTAAAAAAAAAAATCTTAAATTCATTTCCTTTGAGTTGGAACTCATCGCTGACCCTCCAGCAGGTTTACAGAGCCTGTAAACAGCTAAGGAAGAGACTGACCATCTTTCTCCTGAGGAACAGCTGGTAGATTCAAACGGTTTGCATTTTGGGTTGGAAGCTCAAGGCCTTACCCACTAGGCTATTTCTTAGAGAAGAAGAAATTCCTCCAAAGGCGACTCTAAGCAAGGGAAATACCACCGTACAGGTCTAGTTCCTTGGACTACCAAAATTCATATTCATATTACTACTTTTAATAAGCTTATTCTCCAGGAAATAGAGTATTTCTTTGCGCTTTAATTAGCACACAGCCCAGAAACAAATCCCACGTCTATAACTCTATGATGAAGTCTGGAAAATATGTAACTAAAAGGCCAGCAATTAAAGTTATTAAAAATGTTGTTGTTGTTGTTATGTGCCGTCGAGTCGCCTGCGACTCATAGCGACCCTATGTACAACAGCCCTAAACTCCGCTCTGTCCTGTGCCAATCGCACTGTCTCTGACACTCCCATCCCAATTATCCCAGTCACTGAATCAATCCACCTCATAGAGGGCCTTCCTCTCCTGCGCTGTCCCTCCACCCTCCCAAGCATGATATCCCTCTCCAGGGACCGGTTCTCTCCTCACAACATGTCCAAAGTATGTTAGATGGAGCCTTAACACATGGTTCATATTTAATTTACATATATTACTAACAAAACCTTTTTTCTGAATGCAAAAATGTTACACTAAAAAGCCAGTAATTCCTTTACTAAAACTACTAGATCATTTTTTTTAAAAAGTGAACAACTATTCAAAGCCATAATCAATGTTCAATTCAACTATTTTACTTATTTAAAATTGCATATCAGAGAGCCCATATTCCTCTACTATTCATAAAATTTTCAGTACATATATTCTCAATGAGTTCTTTTCAAAAATGGACTTGCACCCAAATGTCCTTTACTAACGTATCAGTAGAGACTGCATGTGAAAAGGCATTAGTTTTTATATTGATACAATCCTAAATACTGGGCATTAACCTTTGCATATTTCATTCAATACCCAGCTTGCTCTAATTGTATCATCTTGGAGATCTGGAAATCGAATCTCTCTACCTGTAGGTCAATTTCAGGCCCAGCTGTTCTGACACTCTTACTTGAGTCTGATCATCCCAAGAACAGGAACAAGTGTCCTCTGGGTCTCATCACTGCATTTTAGTGGTCTCGGGTAAGGAACCAGAGAGGCGAGCCATTTCACTCCGTATTAGATTTGGGCTCAGGTGGGATCATTGCATAGCCTTCGTGTTGCAATTGAGCACACAGAGGTGCTGTACAGACTGTTCGCTCTCATTCTGTTTCATATACATAAAGATTCAAGTATAAGTGTAAATAGATTTAGAAATACTCTCGAATTAAACTCTACAGTGAAAATAGATGTCTAGTCTCATTAATACGTGGCTTATGATGGTAATAATAGGGATAGTCCATATGCCTTTGACGTACAAGTATTTCTCTTATTAATTTTAACTTAAAATGTTAGTTGACTACCCATTATTTTACAGTGCAACTTTTCTGGGAATAACTAACCCCAGTATTACTTCCCTAGGGTACATCAGTAAAAATATTATGGTGGTTTTGCACAGATACAATCCTGGTGACATGCACTCATCTATGCCAAGAAATTTGTAGTTTAGAGGACAGCTACTTGGTAAACTAACTGGAATGCTTGCGCTCATTCTAAAAAAAAGTGATACACTGCAGAATGGATATGGGTGTCGTTGTGTACCATTGAGTCATATAACCAAGCCATTGTTAGCCTCTGGCAGATTTTCAGAGGCAGTCAATCACATAGAAGGAGATTACCCATTCTTCTCCAGCAGAGAAGTTGGTGGATTCGAACTGGATGCCTTCAAGATTGCAGCCCATCTTTTTACCACTAGACTAGCAGAGCCCTCCTCAAATGGATATTAGCAACCAATATTACTAATATCATACATAAGTAAAGTCTTGATGAAGATTATTTTCAAAACAGTTTAAGCTGCACATTTAAAAGAACTTGTCAGAGATTTAAACTGGATTCAGAAGAGGCTATGAAAAAAACAAAAGGATATCATTGCTGACATTAACCAGATCATGACTGAAAGCAGAGAATACCACAAAGATGTTTACATGTGTTTTTCAAGTTTATGAAGACTTAAGTGTCTACCAAAACAAATTATGAATATCATTGTGAAGAATGGGAATTTCAGAGCACTTAATAGTGCTTATGTGGATGAAACGTGTACACAGACCCAAGAGCAGCCATTCAAATACAACAAGGAGATACTACATGGTTTAAAATTAAAAAAAGCTATGTGCCAGGACTGTTTCCTTTCACCATACTCATCCAATCTATAGGCTGAGCTAATATTTAAGAAACTATTATATGCAAAGGAACGTGACATGTGGATTGGAGGAAGACTCATTGATAACCTGTGAAATGCAGATGAAACCACCTTGTTTGTTGAAAATCAAAAGACCTTAAAACATTTGCTGGAAAAAATCAAAGACCGCACTACAGTCTTCAGAGAGGATTATATCTGAACATAAAACAAAAATCCTTACATCCAAGAGAAAACACCAGGATAAAGAAAGAAAGCAAATGATAGATTGCATTGTGCAAATCTTCTGTCAAGTACCTCTGTAAAGAGCTAAGTAGCAAGGATTTTCAAAGCTAATGTGCCCTTCGCCAGAGTCACGATAGTTTCAATCGCTTCCTACACATGTGAAAGTTGGGAAATGAATAAAGAAGATGGAAGAATAATTGGTTGTCTTTGAATTATAGTATCAGCGAAGAGTAGTGAACATCTGATGGATTGCTAAAAGAAGGATTAAAACTGTCTTGGAAGAGGAAGCCGAAGTGTTCTTTAGAAGTGAGGATGATGAGGGGGTCTCACATACACTGGGTATATTATCAAGAGGGGTCAGTCCGTGGAGAAGGGTATCACGCTTGGAAAAGTGAAGAGTCAGTGACAGAAGAGACTCTCAAGGGGACTAGCTGAGACAGTGACTGCAACAATGGGCTTGACATACAGCAGAAATTGTGAAGATTATGCAGGAGCAGACTGGGTTTTGCTTTCTTGTCTGCACAGTCAGGATAAGTCAGTGGCAGCCTCACAGCACCTGACATGCACTGTGATACTTAACATTTGCAGAGACAGTTCCTCAATGTCTTCCAGGTTATCTTTCCCATAAAACAAACTACTCCTGAGTAAGTAACATAAAGCTGGATTCTAGAAATCCCACATAGCTCCGCTATTCCACTGCTAGAAATGTACGCCAAGGAAACAGAACTGAAACACAAATGGGCATTTGTACGCCTGTGTTCATAACAGTGATGTTCACAATGGCAAGGAAATGGAAACTGCCCAGATGTTCATCAACAAACAAATGCAATGAGAAATTGTGGTACATTCACACGATGGAATACTATGGAGCACTAAGGAATAATGATTTTGTAAAATACTATAAGGCAGGAAGAGACTGGAGAGCATTATCCTGAGTGCAAGACCTCAGTCACATAAGGACAAATATAGCATACGGCCACTATTGTTAAAATAGGATAACTGGGCAGGTTATGCATAAATGTTCAAAAAGAGTAGAGTGGCAGAAAAAGTGGAAGGGGGCGGGGGGAAATCACTGGGATAGCAGAGGTTAGTGGGTAGGGAGAAGGGTGAAGTAATGGTCCAATGAGGACTTGAAAAGATCAGGTGCTAATAGGCAGAGCAATGGTAATTAATGGCATAAACTATAATGTATATTAATATTGTATAAAACACAAAGGACACATACAAAATATGATATATATATGAATATTTATAGGCAAACAAATTGAAAATATTTATAATTTTTAAAATAGCCATTTAAATATCCTCACAAACTGTGTGGATTAGAAATTAGGAAAATGACCAAGCAGTCAGGACAACTTTTTTCAGCCCTCGCTACCTGGGCTCCCAGTTGGATTAGGAATATTCGCTAACAGCTTGCCCTCTCAGCTGACACAATTTGCTTTCCAGCAGGGAAGACAACTGGAAGTACTTATCGATGAAAATTAGACCACAGACTTTAGTATGGGTTATATCTCAATGTAAAGAAAACTCAGCATCTGGACAAACAGCATCATAATTAATGCAGAAAAAAATATTGCAGATAGTAACAGTCTTACTCCCTGTCAAGCAACAGCCAATGTACATGGAAACACTGGTCATAACTCAAGGAATGTACTATATTGGTCAAATCTGATCTTTAAAATATTTAGGGGAGTTTTGCATGGCACTCTTTTAATGACTATGGTGTTTCTGACCCAAGCCATGGGTTTGTTTGTTTTTTTATTTTTAAAAATACCTAATAGGCATGGCAAAACTGAACAAAGGAGTAAGAGGACAGAAAAGGAATCGGTGTATTTGATCTGTGATTTTAATGAAGAAGAGTGAATGTCCCATGAGCCTGCAGAAGAGCAAATACATTTGATTTGGAAGAAGTGATTCCACAGAGGTCCTTTTTGAAAGTGAAGTGAATGGCTAGTCCTACTTCCTAGACTGTCTTAGTCTGAAATCTCTGCTGAAACTTGTCACCACGGATGATTCAGGTGATAGCTTCCAGGCATCACAGCAGAAATAGACAACTCACCCCAGTGCAATAAATGTACAGACAAGTGGTAAAACCACAACGTTGGTATTAAAAAGTGTGTTCGTTTTTCTTGTTCCTCTTCAACAGAATTGCATTTGGAGTCGATCATTGAATCACAAAAGGAGTAGCTACAAGAGGAAGGTCCATTTTTACAGCTTTAAACCAGCTGGTAAATAACTTCTACAATCAGAAACAAAACTAAGCACAATGCACTGTTGCAGTACTGTCATCTTTCACTTAGAACACGGGGCAGCAAGTATGAATACTAAAGAAAAGACTGAAATAAAAGCACCAACTCAGGACAGCTGTTGAAGCAGACCCTTGCTAGACTGTCCATGGGCCCTTATTTGATGGATTACTCTTTCTAATCGTGGTTCTTTGAACAACTGTAGAGCAGGAGAGATATTGCTCCCTACTCAGAGATGGGAATTTCCACAGCTTCTTGACCAAACCTCTGTTTATCAGTGTAATCTGCTTCTGTTCCTCTTAGACTAGTAAACATGTTCTATGAAGACAAACAGTTCAGTTACTCCAGGAGCTTAAAATAAGAAAGCTATTCTCAGAGTCTTCAGTGATGATGTCTGGGACCCCAGAGTTTCATAATCATGGTCCTTGGCTATTAAAGGAAGAGGTGGTGATGACAGGGTGTTAACGAAGGTACAGATAACTCAATTGTTCCTCCTTTGCTTGCTGGTAATACACAAGCATTCAAGAGAACTGAGAATACCACTTTTCCTCTAGTTTTTCTATATCAGTTTACAGTAAAGCCTAACCCTGTCCCATCAGCAGCTGACAGAAAATCCACACAACTGTACATGCTCATGTTTGAGGTGTTCTTGAGTTCTATGAATTCCAGTTCTGCCTTTTCTATCTGTGCATTACCTTGTGCAAGTGTCCGAATCAGTTTCTCTATCTGAAAAATTACTATTTCTTTTACACGGTGGTTGTAAAATGGAAGTAAAATTATGCATATAAAGTGTTTAGCATATTATAAATATGCAATAAATGTTTGCTGTTCTTAGCAGTTATGATTCCAGTCCCAGCTGGAGATGACGATTTTAACTTTTCCCTTTCCCATTTGACATAATCACAATTTCAAAACTCCATTTCTCTCCTGAAGCTTTTACATTTCTTTGCTTACTCTCAGCTGATTGCATCTCAGTTTATAGCAAAAAAAATATCTTCCTCCTGGGGATACCCAGATATTCCCAAAACTGCAGAATTACCTCAAGATTTTACTGTCTGGTGTTATATGACATCTCTACCCAACATCTTCCTTTTTTCTGTCTCGTCGACTCATCTAGACACACACATACACACACGTCATTTTACATATATATATATATATATATATTATGGCAGATAGAAAAAAAAAGGCTTCTTTAGTGCCCTGATGGTCCTTTTAACATCCAAACTAAATCTACTGACATCAAGTTGCTTCCAACTTATAGCAACCCTGTAGGACTGAGTAGAATTGCTTCACAGGGCTTTCAAAGCTGTAAACTTTAATAAGCATTCTTACATGTCTTCTTTACACAGAAGGAGGCTTATAAATTCAAACCATACCTTTCAATTAGCAGCTAATGCTAAATGCTAAACACTGTACCACTAATGTGTCCTGTCCTTCACCAAGAACAGCCATTCTCCCCACCAAGTTTCCTTTTGAAAAGGCCAATTCATGGTAGAGATGTTTTCCCAAAAACTCACCACAATCAATCTCAAATATGAAAATTTAACTCTACCAAGAGAGGACTTGCCAGATGAATTGGGGTCTCTGGCCCAGGTTTTGCCAGCATTTGGGCATGCCAGAATTTTAAAGTAATGAAATGTTTGGCTATGCCTGCAGGCTGAGAACTAGTGTGTTGTGAATCTTGGTTCAAGCTGGACCTTAGGAAGGTCTCTCGCATCTTGAGGAGGGGCACGTATGGAATGCTCAGGGTTCTTAGGGCTTTCTTTTCATCCCAAGAAGGTATCAGCAGAGGGGAGTTTCCAGTTGAATTGGGGGTCTCTGGCTCAGAGTCTACCAGCATTTGGGTGTGCTGGAATTTTATAATACTGTAGGGCCCATGGTACGTTCAATACTCTTCAACTGCACCACAACTCAAAGGCATCGATTCCTCTTCTGTAATCTTTAGTCATTGTCCAGCTCTGTGATGTATATTTAGTAATTATGATAACTATAGGTTGTATTAGGTGCACCTTAGTCTCTAAATTGTCATCGCTGTTCTTCAGTATTCCGAGAAGGTCCCTGACCCAGATGAGTAATGGACAAAATAATCTCTCAGACGCTATCCAGCCTTAATTTTCCCACCTTTATAATAAGTTAATACACTGGAGCTATGGCCTATGGTGATCTGAAGACAGCTTGCACTCAAATCAAGAATATTTCAGGAAAGTTATGAGATTATTGTTAAACATGTTGTTGTTGTTATGTGCCATCGAGTCGCCTGCGACTCATAGCGACCCTATGTACAACAGCCCTAAACTCCACTCTGTCCTGTGCCAGTTGCACTGTCTCTGACACTCCCATCCCAATTACCCCAGTCACTGAATCAATCCACCTCACAGAGGGCCTTCCTCTCCTGTGCCGTCCCTCCACCCTCCCAAGCATAATGTCCCTCTCTAAGGACCGGTCTCTCCTCACAACATGTCCAAAGTATGTTAGACAGAGCCTCAGAATCCTTGCCTCCAAGGAGCCACCCGGTTTAACCCTTTCCAGGACAAATCTGTTTGTTTTCCTAGCAGTCCATGGTATTCTCAATACTCTTCTCCAGCACCACAGCTGAAAGGCATCAATTCTCCTTCTATCCTCCTTGGTCATTGTCCAACTCTCTGATGCATAACAGGTGATTGCAAAGACCATGGCCTGTATCAGACGCACCTTAGTCTCCAGAGAGACACCATTGCTCTTCAGTACTTTGGAGAGGTCCCTAACAGCAGACTTTCCCATGGCAATTTGCCTTTTAATTTCCTGGCTGCTGGTGCCAAGACTGATGACTATGGAGCCAAGCAAACTAAAGCTGTGTACAATCTCAATCTCTTCACCATCCATCCTGATGCTGCCAGTTGGTCCAGTGGTGAGAATCTTTGTCTTCTTGACACTGAGCTTCAATCCATATTGGAGGCTGCAGTCCTTGACGCTCTGCAGCAGGCGCTTCAGGTCCTCCTCAGTTTCAGCAAGCAGAGTTGTGTCATCCGCATAACGCAGAATGTTGATAAATCGTCCACCAATCTTGACCACACATTTCTCCTCATAGAGCTCAGCCTCCCAGATAATCTGTTCTGCATATAGGTTAAAAGGTATGGAGATAGGATGCATTCCTGGCGTACGCCCTTCCCAATTTTGAACCATGCAGTGTTCCCTTGCTCTGTTCTGACGACTGCCTCCTGGTCCAAGTATAAATTTCGCATTAGAACGATCAAGTGTTCTGGCATTCCCATTCTTCTCAGAGTCAGCCATAGTTTGTTATGATCTACACAGTCAAATGCCTTTGCATACTCAATGAAACACAGATAGACATTCCTCTGGTATTCCCTGCTTTCAGCCAAGATCCATCTAACATCAGCTACAATATCTCTAGTACCACGACCCCTTCTAAACCCAGCCTGGACTACTGGTAGCTCTCTGTTGATGTGCTGTTCCAGTTGTTTTTGGATAATCTTCAGTAAAACCTTGTTTGCATGTGAAATCAGTGAGATTGTTCTGTAGTTTCCACATTCTGTTGGGTCACCTTTCTTTGGGATAGGAACAAATATCGATCTCTTCCAGTCACTTGGCCAAGTGGTGGTTCTCCAGATTTCTTAGCACAACTTGGTGAGCACTGACACTAAACAACACTGACACTAAAAGTTAACTCCGCAATAAGGGATATACCTTTAACTTGCTGGTCTGTCTGATACTTCTTTAAATGTGAACATTCACATAAAGACAGACTAGGAAGAAGGATCGGCCATCCACTTCTGAAATAGCAGGCCTCTGAAAACCCTATGTACAACAGAACACATTTAGATAACAGAAACGGCAAAGGAGGTTGAGTTTTCAGGTATGGAAATACAAAGGAAGAGGAACAGTTGTAAGCAGACACTGGTGATTGTTAAACATAGTACTTATTAAAAATCAAATTATGTTAATTTATAACATGTCTATTAAAAATAATAAACATAAATGTCCAAAACATGGATATGAACCTGGAGAAAGGATGAAAGTCATGCAAGTGTTGAGAACTTTCGTTCATAGGGTCGCTATGAGTCGCTTCCAACTCGACAGCACTTAACAACATAGAGACCAGTTGGCCTAGTGAGCTGGAAGAGATGCTACCAAGCCAAAGGTGGTTGATTCTACTTTGTAGCCCTCAGGCCTGCCTTTAATTGTTTTTAGTGAAACATTCTTCTAGGTCGTAGAGCCGTTGTGTGTCCACTTGCTATACAGAGGTAACTTGTGGTCACTGTGAAGCTGAACATTGTGACGCTGATATGTCAAGTGCAATAATGGTTACCCATGGTGGACAGTGTGTGATGACGCTTCCCAGTTAAAACAAGCTTGGAAGCAGGAGTGGCATCCACCTATGAACCTGGAGAAAGGATGAAAGTCATGCAGGTGTCCAGGACTTTCGTTCATAGGGTCACCTCCGACTAGACAGCACTTAACAAGAACACAACATCCAAAATATATCGTGTTGACTTATTAAAAGGTAAATTAAGTTATAAGAAGATGCTCTGGTGGCGTAGTGGATAACGAGATGTACTGTCAACCTAAAGGCAAATGGTTCAAGTCCACTAACCACTCCATGAGAGAAGGATGGGCACTGTGCAATTTACAGTCTCTGAAAATTCTCTAGTGAATCAGCTCTGAGTCTATTCTGGCTTGGCAGCAATGAATTTAATACCTTTACGGTGGTTTACCCACATAGATTCTATTGTTGTTATTGCTGTTATGTGCCGTCGAGTTGCTTGCGACTCATAGCGACCCTCTGTACAACAGCCCTAAACCCTACTCTATCCTATTAGTGTGGTGGAAATGGTAGGGAATGAGGTGCTGGTTTGCATTTCTTCCCTACTGTGTCATCAGTAATGTTATTTTGTAGCTTTAAATTGGCCACGGTGACTATGCACAGAGCTTTGGTTCCTCCTTTTGTAAATTGGCTGTAGCCAAGAAAGTAACAGAGAAAACGGTAGTAATGTATACTAAGCTCATAAGTGTGTCTGTTTGGAGCCTTTGCACTGTGAATAATACAAAAATTGAGCAACTATTCTTGTAGTATTTGAAAACCATTCTGTATTTTAGCAAATAAGTCACTCTAGTCACTGGCAAATGAATAAAGTCTGACATACTGTTTTGCATTCATTTTGGTCTTGTTTCTTGAATAAAAATAAATAAAATTTCTGTAGATATGCATGCCAAAATTATATCCATTTATCAGTTGCAAACATGACTTGGCTAGTAGAGAGAGAAGAGTTCTGAAAAATCACATTGTGTGAGAACCAAGTGGAAGTTTAGAATTTAC
This sequence comes from Elephantulus edwardii, assembly GCF_000299155.1. NCBI lineage: Eukaryota > Metazoa > Chordata > Mammalia > Macroscelidea > Macroscelididae > Elephantulus > Elephantulus edwardii. The sequence goes on from NW_006399852.1 coordinate 7,759,499, forward strand.
AATAAAGAGTGTCATGTACTTTAATATTATTTATAAATCACATCCTACACACCCTATATGAAGCAACTTATATAATAAATACATGTTCATCTATGTGTGCATACATTTTTTACCAGAGAGATATTGCTAAACATTTACAAGCATAGCATTGACCCTGACTCTTACTATCAGTTCATTAGAGAAAGATTGGAGAGAACTTAGGGAATTCTAACTTCTTTTCAAATGTTGTGACTGTCTATTGGGGCTGTGGAGTGAGGCAGACAGAAGATTCAGAATTCTTGTGGCATTGGTCTCCACATATCCAATAACCTGTGATTCCACCTTACCTGCATCATGACTATCATGTAACAAGTCTGACTTAATAACAAACCTTCAATTAACCTAAAGAAGAATCTTTGTGTCTATGATACACTAAAGTCCCAGGTTGCTTCCTATCTACTTAGTGAGCTGCAGGTTGCCATGATACTGGAAGCATCTCAAATACCATTGGGATTACCCAAAAGGGATAAGTTGCAGTATAGCTTTCAGACTAAGACCAACTGAGGGAGATGGGAAAGGACCTCACATCCCTACTTTCAAAAACTAGTCAACGACAATAGTATGGATTACCACAGAATGCTGCTTTACAAAATGGTGAAAGGTGAGCTCCTTAGATTGGAAGACACTCAAAATACACAGAGGATGCCTACAACAGGGGACTCAATGGTGCAAGAGCAGGTAGCGTTCTATTATTTTATTTGTAGGGCCACTTTGGATCACCAACAGCTAATAACAACAAATTCCCAGGAAGCACTCATTCTTCAGCTTTTGTTCTTGGTTGTTGGTCAGCATTAAGAGCAGGTATCAAAGGTTCCCTGCAATGTTGCAGGGGCAAAAGGCACTGAAGTTCTCCATTCGTTTGTCTGTTCTTGCACTGTCTCCTTAGGCCAGATCCAGTGATATGAGTAGATAGGGGATTCATGCTCCTACCGTGAAGAGGTATATATAGCACTTAGTGGATTTCACCTCATCTAAGATGTCCTGATTAAATCCTAGATGTAATAGGAGACATAGACCATAAGCGATTGCACCAAGAATTTCGTGTGCACCTCAGCTCCCCAGTTCCTTGGCCAACATACATAACAACTCCCTGGAGATAGAAAGAACGATAGCCTAAAACAATTCAACAGTCAGACCCAAAGATATATGAAGAGCCTGGGACAGCTAAATTTATCTAGTAGAAATGAAGAGACTCACAGGGACACAGTTATAGCCTGTAAATTATTTCAGGATAACAATACAAGTGCGGGAAGAGAATTCTTGGCAGTGTGGTTTCAGTGAGAAGAAATGGAGTGAGTGTTTGATGCAAAGGAAGTAAGACTGTACCTTAGAGTATAGAGTATATTTTAGTCACAGTGGAATTCTAAACTGTGTCTTCTGAAGCTTAAATTACTTTCACTTGAAGTTTTGTTTTAATAGCTATTAAATAATGGATTCAGCAATGAGATTACACTGGGAAAAATATAATGAGGAACTTTCCAGGGAAATCATGCTCTAACATATGACTGTGTGTTATGGTTTTAGCCTGTGTGTTATATAAATATGCAGGCTAAAGTTAAACTATAACTTTATTTCATAGATTTACTAATCCAGTGATCAGACTTCTTAAAGATATTGCTTACACAGCAACATTAGACATTTACATTTTTGTCTTTGTGTTTCCCAGGATGACAAGCTCATTGTGTGCAGTTTCACTGAGTCACCTGTGGTAGAGATCACATTTCACCAGGATTATTTTGGTTGTAGAGTAAATTTTCCACTTGTTTCACAGCATTAGAGGAGCACCTTACTTAAGGATATCTGTATTTGCAATTTTGTAAAGGGAGAACTCCATCAAATCTCTGAAAGAGCATGCCTGTTTGTAAGCTTTTATCTGTACAACTTGATCCATACATGGAAATGAATGAAATGATCATTTTTTAAATTTTTGTTGTTAAGTGCCTTTGAGTCATAG
>NW_006399852.1:7761650-7762302 GCF_000299155.1 Elephantulus edwardii
GAAAAAAAAAATTCCTTCGTTAGTATACAATTCCCACATCCCTTCCCCCCACCCCCCATCCCGAGTACACTTCTCTATGCAACCTTAATTCTGGATTCCTGTGCTAACCATAATACTCAATCATATACCACCTCTAATCTGCTCTTTCCCTCATCTGTTTCAATACAATATGCATAATTTATCCAGTTTTTTCTGTCATACCCCAACCCTGATGTCAGACCCATTTTACAACAGTGGCACCATGCAGTATTTGCCCCTTTGTGACTGAGATATTTCACTCACAAGCTTGTCTTTTAAAAATAAATAAACATCTTGGTTTTAGTCTTGAAAGTCAAAGTTTCATGAAATTCTCTAGACAAAGTAGTTCGCCTTGATAATATTGAAACCCAAGTTCTAGATTTCATTCAAGGGTAAGATTTGCTTTATGCTCTAGAAACAAGCAGGTGGAAGGCCACCCTAGATGAGGCCAGTGCTTCGTGATCTCTCTAAGCCCCAAAAGGAAATGATTGGTGGAAATACTGTTATGTGAGGAACACAGGTAAAGGTAAGCGATGAGCATCTAAAGTCTTGTCATTTGCCTTCCGTGACATCAAAACCAGATGAATGCCTCTGCTATTTAACCACAGAATCTCTTTTCTCTTGGTGATTCTTC
>NW_006399852.1:7762402-7763977 GCF_000299155.1 Elephantulus edwardii
ACAATAACACGCCAAAGATTATACTCCTATTGTTTGAATCCGCCAGGAGCTTCTTAGGAGAAAGACAGACAGTCACCTTTGAAGCCTTGGGATTTTCAGCCTTAAAAACTGGATGGATGGTTTCTATGAGTGAAAATCTACTCCACAGTATTAAATGTGTGAGTGAAATCTGAGATGTTATGTTGTTGTTATATGCCAACCCTATGAACACAGATCTTCACCTTGCCCTATCTGTGGCATCCTCACCGTCTCTCATATACTTGAGATTGTTGCTATAATCACACTTTCAATCCATCTCGTTGAGGGTTTTCCACTCTTATGCAGATGCTCCACCTTTGCAAGTAAGGTTTTATTCCAAGGATTGATACTTCCTATCAACAGTCCCAATACACATGAAATGAAACTTGAATATGTTAGCCTCCAAGGAGCACCCTCCTTGGATTTGACTGAAGACAGATTGTTGTTATTATTGTTGCTCTTGTAGATTTGACAGTCTATGAGATATTCCGCACTCTTCTCCAACTCCAAAAGTCAAAGGCATCAGTTCTTCTTCTGCTTCCTTAGTAATTTTCCAACTTTCAGAGGCAAAGCAAGTAATTGAAAAGACTGTGGCCTGCATCAGGTACACCTTTTGACTTAAACCAATATGACTCTACTTAGCACATTGCAGAGGTCATTGGTAGCAGATTTTCCCAATGCAACATCTTTTGATTTCTTGGCTCCTGATACCAAGAATATTGCCATTGGTTCCAAGTAAGACGAAATAGTTGAGAATTTAAATATTTTCTCTATTATGATATTTTCTATTGGCACTTTGTTGAGAATTTTTGAAATTGAGATGTAACAAATATTACAGGTTATATACTCTGATCTTCTGCAGCAAGCATTTTAATTCCTCACTTTCAGTGAGCAAGATTGTGCATTTGTGTAACACAGATTGATGATGAGTCTTCCTCAGATTCTGATGCCACATTCTTTATCATAACATTGAACTTCTCAAATGATTTGCTCAGCAAACAGATTGAATAGGTGTGGAGAATGTATACAGCCCTGACAAATATATTTCCTGATTTTAAACCATGCAGTGTTTCTCAGTTCAGTTTTGAAAATTGTGACTTGGATTATGTATAGGTTTTGCACAGGTACAATTAAGTGTTCTGGAATTCCCATTTGTCTCAATGTTAGCCATAAATTATGGTGACCCACACAGCCAAAAGCCTTTGCATAATGAATAAAACATGTGAACAAATAGACATGATTTGGTAGTCTCTATTTTCAGCCAAAATCCATCTGACATCAACAATGGCATTCCTGAAGCCATGCTGTGGTCACTATTGTTAGGTGACATTGAGTTAAGTATGATTCGTAGTGACCCCGTGAATGACAAATCTGAACCCTGTCCTTTCCTGTGTCTGCTCATTGTTGCTGACATACTTGATCCCATTGTTGCAGTAACTGTGTCAATCCACCTGCTTGATGATCTTCATCTCCTTCATCGACCCTCAACCTTCCCAAGGATTATGTCTTTCTCCAAAGAATGGCCTCTCCTAGCAACATGCCCAAAGTATGTGAAAT
>NW_006399852.1:7764677-7773793 GCF_000299155.1 Elephantulus edwardii
CCTGTTGCCACATCTTTCTTCATAAAATTTAGCTTCTCAAATTATTTGTTCAGCATACAGATTGAATAAGTACAGAGACAGAGAATGGATATATCCTTGATGCACACCTTTCCTAATTTTAAATCATGCAGCACCTCCTTGATTTTTTGGACAACATCTTCTTAGTCTAGGTATACATTTTGTATTAACATAACTATGTATTCTGAAATTCCATTCTTCTCAATGTTAGCCATGATTTTTTTATGATCCACACAGTCAAATGCTTCTGAATAGTCAATAAAATACAGATAGGTCCTCTTCTGATATTCTCTGCCTTTCAGCCAAGATCCATGTAACAAGAGCAATGATGTCTCTGGTGCCACAGCCTCTTCTAAATGCAGGTTGAACTTTTTGTAGTTCTCTATTTGTACTGTCCTAGCCATTTTTAGATAATCTTCGGCAATATTTTGCTTGCACATGGTATTCATAATATTATTCTACAATTTCTACATTTTGTTAGATCACATTTCTTTGAAATAGGATCAAATATGGATCTCTTCCAGTCAGTTGGCCAGGCAACTGTCCTCTACATTTCCTAACATAAACTAATGAGCACATATAAGGCTGCGCATTATTCGAAACATTTCAATTGGCATGTCATATATCCCTCAGGTCTTATTTTTTGCCAAGGGCTTCAGAATATCTTGAACTTATTCTTTCATTATTATTGTCTCTTGATCAAATGGTACTTCATGTGGTGGTATTGTGTACCACTTTGTCACAACCAGCAACCCATAACTGACCCTCTAGAGAGTTTTCAGAGGCAGTTAATGGCAGGCGAGGAGATATCCCATCCTTCTCCCACAGAGCAACAGGTGGATTTGAACCATGTGCCTTCAAAATTGTGGCACAACTTTTTGCTTGTAGGCTACCAGGCCTGCCTGGTACTTCATATGGTACCATGTCCTATTCTATATCCAGTAGCCATTTTTTTAATAATCTTCAGCAAGATTTTGCCTGTGTGTGATGCATATCACCTTTTGGGGAAATGGAATATAGATTTCTTCCAGTCAGCTGGAAAAGTATAGATGTTATAGTTTATAATTAATTACTTTTTTGGCCTTATCAGAGAGTATGAAAAGCAAAAGAACACGATTAATAATATATGTTTATTTTCTCTACTGCATTTGAAGATCACAATCTACCTTTCCTATAACTGGAAATATCTAATTCTTGGAAGTCACTTATGTTCAAACTAATGCTTTTATCATGTCCACTGAGGACCAGTTATATAGACTTAATGCATCACATTTTCAGTGGTTTCATAGAAGTCACAAGGTTAAGTTGTTTTGGAGGCTTATTTTTATTATAGCTAAATATGATGTCAGTTATACCACTATAGGTTAGAGCTTTAGATCACACAAATCAGGACTCAGATAGTAGATTAGGACAATTCATTTGTAATTATGAGGAATAGACTATTTCACCCAAAGAAATGCATCATCTTTCACAGCACATGTTTTGTCTAAGTTTAGAATATTACCTATGCTTGGGCATAGATAATCTTCTTTTAATGGGCTATACAGGAATCAGATTGACTGCATCTTTGGAAAAAAATTGTTGGAGAAGCTCAGTTATACTACTGGGCCAATTGGCAGCACCATAATAGATGGAGACGAGTTTGGGGTTGTTAACAACTAGAGATTGCTCAGCTCCACAATCAACACTCTTGGCACCAGCAATCAGGAAATCAAAAGATGAACAGCATCAGGGAAAATCTGTTGTCAGGGACCTCTCCACAGAACTGAAAGCAACAATGTCAATCTAAAGACTAAGGTGTACCTGATCCAGGCCATGCTCTTCATAATTACTTTTGAGGCATCAGAGAGCTGGACAGTGACTAAGGATGACAGAAAGAGAATCGATGTGTTCGAGTTGTGGTGCTGAAGAAAAGTCATGCACATACCATGGACTGCCAAGAAAACAAATAATTCTATGTTGGAGAGTGTGAAACTAAGTTTCTCCTTGGAGGCTAGAATTAGGAAGCTCCGTTTCACATACTTTGAGCACACGGCCAGGAGGGACCATTCCCTATGGAAGGGTATCATGCAGGGACATGGCAGGAGAGGAAGACCCAAGATGAGATGGCCTGATAAAGTAACGGGGGCAGTGAAGGTAGGTATATCAGATAAGTGAGACTGGATCAAGACAGGAGAGGCTTCAGAGCTGCTGGATATAGGGCCACTATGATTTATTTGCAGGTGATTCGATGGCACATGACAAGAACAACAATGGACTTTGGCATGACAGAGATCATGATGGTAGTCCAGGATAAGGCAAAGTTCAGACCCTATGCTATTCACAGGGTCACTATGAGTTATAGAAGAATTGGTAGCACCTAACAACAATAGCTCACTTCCAATTTTCCTTGTTGATCCTGAAGGATAGAGAACAAGTACCTGTTGTTATAAGGCAGTATCAGTCAAGTTTAACTCATAGTGACACAATGAACAAAGGACCTGAACCATATCCTGTGCCTTCATCTCTGGACCACTTTAGTCCAGTGTTGTAGTCATTGTGTCTTTCTATGGCATTGAGGGTCATTTCTTTCCCAGACCATCCACCTTTCCAAAGGAATAACCCTTCCTAAAGAATAACCTCTCCTAGTAACATATCCAAATATAAGAGATGAAGCTTTACCATCCTTGCCCCTAAGCACTGTGACTACACTTTTTCCAAGACCTATGTTTGTTTTTTGGGCAGTCCACATGATATTCAACACTCTTTTCCAACACCACAATACAAAGCCATTAATTTTTTTCTTCTATTATCCTTATTCATTGTCCAGTCCTCAGATGCATAATAATTGATTGACAAGATCATAACCTAAATCATGCACCCTTTAGTCTTCAGACTGACGTCATTGCTCTTCAGTATTTTGGAGAGATCCCTAACAGCAGATTTGCCCAATGCACTATTTCTCCAGATCTTACTGTTACCAAGCATGTTGATTGTTGATCCAAGAAAGATGAAATCACTGACAACATCCTTTCTCTGTCTATCATGATGTTGTCTGTTAACCCCAACAGGGTAAATAATTTCATTTTCTTGATGTTGAGATGTAATCCATGTAAGTGCATGAAGAGGGAGCAAATATGTAAGCAGCACGATCGTCCCAGGGCCCTGCAGATCCCATTGTCACTGTTCATCTGTTTATAAGACAAAACCCAAGAGCTCACCCCAACTCCCATTGTTGCAAGAGTCTGGGTCTGGTGTTTTTAAAATAATTAAGAGGAAATAACAAACAAATAGGAGAGCAGATTTATCTTTAAAAACAAAGGGGGGAAAAACAAGTTGAACTTATGAGACCATAGACTTCTGTCAGACATTGATTCATTGGTCATAAAGCAACAAATACCTTAACTCACAAGTACCAAGGACAATGGCCATTATCTGGATAGCTCTAACATGTATTTCCGTTTCATAGAACATTTTTCTTTGACTTGCTGTCTAACTAAATGAAGCTCATAAGCATTTCGTGCAAATGCTAGAAAAGCTTGCAGAGGTTATGTAAATATTTGTTGTTTAAATCAGTAACATTCACTTCTCATCCAAGTTATCCAGAGGCTCTATTGTTAATTTGAGGTGCAACATGCTTAAGAGAACATGATATTGTTGTTATTAGGTGCTGTCTAGTCAAGTATGACTCATAGCAACCCTATGAACAAAAGATGTGAACCCTGTCCTATCCTGAGCTATCCCCACACTTCGTGACACACAGGAGCCCATTGCAGCAATCACCTTTTCAAGCCCTCAGTTGAGTCTCCCTATCCTTCACTGACCCTCCACCCTTTCCAAAATCATGTCCTTCTCCAAGAAAAAGCACCTCTTAGCAACATGTCCAAAGTATATGAGATGAAGCCTCATCGTTCTTGCCTCCAAAGAGCACTCTGGCTGCACCCTCTCCAAGATATATCTGTTTATTCTCTTTAGGAGTCTATGGGACATTCAGCGTTCTTCTCCAACACCACAGCTCAAAGGTGTCAATTCTTTTGTTGGCATCCATTCATTGTCCAGCTTTCAGATACATAGCAAGTAATCATAAAGACTATGGCCCGAATCAGACATCCCTTAATCCTCAAACAGGCATCACTATTCCTCAGTAATTTGGAAAGGTCCCTAACTGCAGATTTTCCCAGTGCAATGCATCTCCTTATTCCCTGACTGTTGGTACCAAGGGTTTTAATTGTGGATCCAAGCAAGATGAAGCTGTTGACAGTTCAATCTCCCCTTCATCCATCATGATGCTGCCTATTAGTCCAGTGGTAAGAATCTTTGTTTTCTTGAGATTGAGATGCAATCCATGCCAAAGGCTGCATTCCTTGATCTTCTGCAAAAAAGTGCTTCAAGTCTTCCTCACTTTAAGCAAGCAAGGTTGTGTCATTTGCATAACACAGGTTATTGATGAGTCTACCTCCAATCCTGATACCACTCTCCTCCTCACAGAGTTCAGCTTCTCGGATAATTTGCTCAGCATAGAGATTGAATAGGTATGGAGAGAGAATACAACCCTGGCAAACTCTCTTCCTAATTCCAAGCGACGCAGTGCTCCCCTGCTCCATTCACACAAGAGCCTTCTGGTCCAAGTATAGGTTCCACATAAGCAAAGCCATGTGCTCTGGGATTCCCATTTTTTTATCCAATAAGTGAACACATTGGAGTGAGAAAAAAAAAGAAGAAACTTTTATTCTTTCTCGTTTGTCCTCTCTTACCTGTTGTTATTAGGTACTAATGTGTAGGTCTGACTCATAACAACACTGCCTGGTCAGGATCAATTCACGCAAGCCCTGATGTGCTTGAAACCACTGTAGAACCCACTGTGTTAATATGCCTGCATTAATAATCACATTGAGAATTTTCCTCCTTTTCCAGGTACTAGTCTTTCCTGATAAGGTGCTCAAAGCATGTGGGATGGTGTCTTGTTTTGCTCATTTCTGGGAGCATTTCTTTAGCTAACTATAACCAGTTTCTTTGTCAGGATCTATAGCATCCCTGTTGCCTTTCAGGTATTAATAAACTGGTGTCCTGTTTAGATATAGAAAGTCTAATGTTATTAGTTGTCCCTGAGTCAGCTGTCAACCTCCCACTCACAGTGACTGTGGGTATCACATGGTGACAGTCTGAGGCTTCGCATTTATTGGTATTTATGTGTCTTTTCATGGCCACTTTTAGAATTCTAGGCAATATTCTGTCGTGATTCATCAGCTTTTCACATGTTGATTTTCAGCTCTGGAGGCTTAGAGGTAAAGAGTTGCACTGTCAACTCAAAAAAGCAGGAAATTCAAATCTCCAGCTGCCCCATGGAAGAAAGATGAGCAATCTCCCTCCAAAAGTGATTCGTGGCCCCTGAAAACTCATTGAAGTGTTGGCTATGAGCCAGTTCCAACTCAATTCAACAGCACATAATACAAACAACAATTTTCAGCAGTAGACCTCAAAACTCCTCTTCTTGGTCTCCCTTAGTCAGCTCCACTAAAACCTGCCCACCATGAAGGGTCCTGCTGCAAAATGATATATCAGTGTCACTGCTTCCAGCATAGAGCAATATGCAAATCACCAGAGCGCAGCTGACTAATGGACAGATTGTGGGTAAACTGATCCCATCTAATATAAATTTCAAAGGTTTCAAATGATTTCCGCTTTCTCTGCCTCCTCCAACCTGATTCTGACTCAGAAACCTGTAGGTTCAGAAACTTTAAAAAGGCCCAGAGGCGTTTCCACTGAGTCACTGTTGTTTCACATGCCTACTTCACACCTCCCTCACTCTATGCTGCCACTGGTGTCCTGCAGAGAAATAGAAAGAAGTGGCAAAGGTTAAAGGGTCTCCTGATCATACAGTGGTAATCTTTTCCCACAGAGTTCTCTGTTCAACTATTGGTTCTCTTTTTTCATGGAACATTTCTGAACATTCTTTCTCCCTCTAGGATCCACAAAGACCACACCCAACACAGTCTTTGGTCTAGCCTAGGTAATCTCTTTAGAATCACCTTTAAAGTCTGACTGCTTTACTTGGTGCTTATTGTAGTTCTCAAGAATATATTCAGTACCTTTGCCTATAAAACTCTGAAAGGACAGGCAGTTCAGGTAACCACATCTTCTTCTGTTTTTTTTTTTTTTAGGTTTCCAATAATTTACAGTTGCACTTTTATCCCTGTCCACCCCAACCCTCCCAATTCACTCTTCTCCTTGAAAAGAAAAACTCTTTCTTTGTTATGCAATCTCTCCCAAGTCCACTCAACTATGCAGCTTTCACTCTGGACTTCCATAATGACAAGAACACCCATTCATATGTCCCTTTTAAATAACTCTCTCCCTCATCTGTTTCAATGCAATATACATCATCATTCTTTCTCTCCTTTACAAAGTCTTCCCTCAACCCTGATGTCAGTTCCATTTTACAACAGTGGCCATAGGCAATATTTGTCCTTTTGTGACTGAGATATTTCACTAAGCATAATGTCCTCCAGGGCCATCCATTTTGCATAGTATTTCATGAGTTCTTTGTTTTTCAATATTGCATAGTATTCCATTATGTGAATACACCAGAGCTTCTGTATCCATTCATTTCTTGATGGGCACTTGGGTTGTTTTCAGCTCTTTGCTATTACAAAGCCTCAATAAACATGGGTGTGCATATATCTGCTTGAATGGCAGTTGTGGTTTCTTTAGGGTAAATTTCCAGTACTGGAATTGCTGGGTCAAATGGTATCTTTATTTGTAACTTTTTGAGAAAGCACCATACAGCCTTCCTTAGTGGTTGCACCATTTTACACTACCACCAACAGTGAATAAGGGTTCCAGTTTCTCCACAACCTTACCAGCATTTGATGTTTGCTATTCTGTTAAATTTTGCTGTTCTTACTGGGGTGAGATGATATCTCATAGTTGTTTTGATTTGCATCTCTCTTAGAGCTAGGGATTTTGAACATTTCTCCATGTGTTTGTTCGCCATCTGAATGTCTTCTTTGGTGAAGTGTCTGTTCATATCCTGTGCCCATTTTTCAACTGAGTTATTTACTTTTATCTCGTTGTGGTATAACCACTTCTTCTGATGCTGCTATCAGAGATGTCAGTCAGCATCTTGCTTTGGACTTTCCAGGGAAGAGCCAGACGCAAACTCGGAAATTCCAAAGTCAATTCTCAGCGAAGGGGCGCTCTGGTGATCTAGTGGCAGGAAACTGCACAGCAATCTCAAAGACATGGGGTCGGAATCCATCCGCTGCTTCGCGGGAGAAGGAAGGTCTAAAAATCCCTCTAAAAATCCACTGGGGGTCAGCTATGGGTTGATTCCGACTCAAAGGCACACAATGTGCACATGCACACAGTCTCAGAGAAGGGGAGCTTTGGCAGCCGAGTGGGAAAAGAGTTGTACTGTCATTTGAAAGGCACACAGTTGAATTCCACCAGCTGATCCCCAGGAGAAAGATGGGTTGCCTCCTACCATGCACTTTGCAACCTCTGAAAATCCACTAGAGAGTCAGCTATGAGTCCTCCGGTTCCAACTCTACAGCATTTAATAACAGTTTCAGAGAAAGACAGATCCTTAGCAAGATGTATTGACACAGTGGCTGTGACAATGACCTCAAGTAGATCACGAGGACGGGACAAAATAGGGCAAAGTTGAGATTGGTTGTAATACAGTTACTAGGAATCATAGTCCATGAGATGGCACCTCACAACCATCATGCACAGGACACAGTCTTCATAAAGGTGATAATGAAAAGCACTTCAAAGATAGAACAGGGACTCAACTTTGTGCGTCCTGATATACACGGCGTGGGAGGGATTGGATGGCAGCCTCTTCCTGGTAAACACGCTACTGTCTCAGAGAGAAGCTCAAGACACCTTCACCTCCTCACGGGTGTGATGAGAAGCAATTCTATCTTCTTCCCAACAGAAAACGGGTGATTGTACAGTTATTCATTCTCTTATCTCCAAGAAGTGCTCTTTCCTTCACAGGATCTAATACCACTATGTCAAAGGGCACTTGTGCTCGGTGGTTTTCTACTCTGAGAACTCACTTTTAAGTAGAACAACAGAAGAAATCATAAGAAAGGCTTTAAAGGTTTATTTATGTTCCATTACCCACCAACCCAAGCATCAATACAGAGTCTGTATTGTTGCTATGTGTCTATCTTATCTTTATCTGCTATGACTTGAGATTGAAAATAATGTCTTTGGAGGCCACTAATATCTTTACCGACTGCTAGAAGGCCCACAGGTCATACCCAACCTCTGGAACATTTACCAGTCTGAAAAAGGAACCCATTATGGTTAACGTGAACACAGTGCTTCTTCCTTTGAAAATCTAGAAATATGCCCCAGGGAAATTGGCAGAGGTGGAAGGACCAATTCTCAGCACATAAAGCAATCACTATAACAACCTTAACAAGACAGAGAAATTCCATTTTCTACAGGTATATATAAAATATATGTGTGAGAAAGAGAGGGAGGGTGTGCGGTGGTAAAAGGAGACTTTTAAAGGCAGGCAAAGTGAGAAAGGGAATTTTCTGAAGCTCAAAAAGTCTTTCAGCTAGATCAGGAAAGCTAGCGAGGAGGCAGTGTGATTGCATATCTCCTTGGGCAAAGCACAGCTTAGAAAATAATGAGCCAGGACTTTTCTGCCAGAATTGGAATTGCTGAAAAAGGGAGGGAAAACTGTTTATTTCAGAGCCTACAAGTTTGTTAAGCATGGTAACGTTCACGTACCTTGTCCATGTATGATACCTTCAAAAGCAGAAATGAATTTGTTGACAGAGAACTGGCCTATTCTGAATATTTTTTACAAGGATCAGCTTCTCAATACTCTCATTCAAGTGTTACTGTTGTTGTTGTTGCTGACGATTGCCTTCAAGTCAAGCACAACACTTAGACCCTATGAACAAAAGGCTTGAAGCCCCTCTACAACTATCAACATTTATCAAAGATCATAGTTTCCAGAGGCATGTTATTTAGGAAGCATATTCTCAATAAAATAACAAAGAATTTTGATGGAGAATTTGGTGAGTTCATACTATGTGTAGGTACAGCACTATTAGAGGAAATAATTAAGTAGACTATAAATGCTAATTGTGGTG
>NW_006399852.1:7775583-7789558 GCF_000299155.1 Elephantulus edwardii
TCATGTGAATATACTACAGCTTCTCTACCCATTTGTTTGTTGATGGGCACTTAGCTTGTTTCCAACTCCTTGCTATTGTGAACAAAGCCACAATAAACATGGGTTTGCATGTGTCTATCAAGTTTTAAGAGGCTATTCCCAGGATGGAAGGGGATTTCCCATCTTGCTCCCAAGCAGGGTCTGGTGGATTTAAACCGAGTATCTTGGCAGCACAATTCCTTACCATTAAGCCAACCCAAAAGGCATACAGTTCACCAACAGCTCCACAGGAGAAAGATGGACAACCTCCTCACTTGCCATTTAGTGTCTCTGAAAATCTCTTAGAAGGTCAGCTCTGAGTGGATTCCAACTCTTCAGCCCATAACAACAGCACTATACACACTAGAGGGAGCCAGAGTGGTGTAGTCGGCAGGGAGCCATGGAGCTAATCCAAAGGTGAGGTCTCTTTAGCAATCCACATTCACCAATTGCTTCCAGCAAAAAAAGATGGACCATCTCCTCCCATGTGCTTTACAGCCTCTGCCTCTGATCACCTGTGAGTTGGTTTTAACTCAATAGCAAAGGAAAAGAAGGGAGGGGGACTAACTGCTGAGAGTCCCAGTGAATGTGAACAGTCAAATGTTCTGCTCTTCACCAAAATGTGTCGTTTGAACCCACCCAGAGACATCTCAGAGACAGGCCTGGAGATCTGCACACATGGGGTCGCCAAGAGCGGGCACTCATTCAATGACAAGTGGTTTGTGTTGTTTCATAAAAGCTGTAAACATCAGCTTGGGCATCTCTGTAAGGTAGTCATCACATAGAGTGTTTATCCTTTTTCTCCTTTTCTTCAGAAATTTCCACTTGGCTATTTTAAGAGAAGAAACTTGACCTCCTGATCATTCTAAATCAAGAGCTTTTGGATATGTTTAACACTGGTTTTTTTTTAAAAAAAGAAGAAACTGTAAAGGAAATGTAGACAATGAGATCAACAAATACATTTAATAATTTATCAGCAGAACTTTCCTCAGAGCTGCCAGTAAATCCCTTGCAAAGTACACGATTAATATTTATGAGTGAGATGTGTAGGTCTCCCCTGGCACAGCCTGGTAATTCCTTTAATTTCTCTCTGGTCCCATTTTCTCAGTGGTGTGGTCGAACGAATTGACCTTACTCCCCTGGGTAAGGGGACAGGGTTTGGTGCAGAAGGATTTTAAATTTAAAGACATTAAGCAGAAGCCAATCATTCATCCTGGAAGGTTAAAAAGAATAAAAATTAACATCCATTTGTACCTAGGGAATTCAGATAGCTTAGAGGTAAGGAGTTGTGCTGCCAAACCAAAGACACACGCTGTTCAAATCCATCAAACGCTCCATGGAAGAATGATGGGCAATCTCCTCCCATGCAATTTACAGCCTCTGAAAACCTGCTGAGGCGTCAGCTATGAATTGATTCTGACTCGTTGAAACACAAAAGTAACAAAATCTCAAAATCAGTAGCTAGCAGATATTCTGGTAACTTGCTAGAAGCCCAGAAAAAGACTCAGACCCCCCCTAACAATAATGCCTGAGTTTACTATTCCCAAGAAGCAGATTGGCTATTCCTTCTCCCTATGAAATATGGCTGTATTACCACTCACTGTTGTCAATTTGATTCAGAGTCAAAAATCACCCTATAGGACGGAAGAGAGCTGTCCCATAGAGTCTCCAAACATCCTCCATCTTTATGGAAGCAGATGGCTACCTATTCCTCTCAGGGTGATGACTCAACACTTTGCCCACTGTGTCACCACATTTCTTTCGTACTATTACAGAGAAAGTAAGTTTGATCTTCACAATGTGTGCAGCCATTTCCAGAAATTTGTGTGGACACTTCTTTCTGTTTGGTGAAGAAGCTATAATCGATTTGAAGTTTCTATATCTGCCCACAGTTTCCCCTCAGAATTATAGGGGTTTTAGTGGTGCAACAAGAGTGAAGCATTTGACTGGTAACCTGAATGTTGACTCTGCTACTGGTCAAAATAAACTCCACAACACTCAACAATAATAACATGACCATCATTACTTGCAGATGGTCTCCAATTTCTCCTCAGACAAATAACTAAGCTGTGAAGAGTTTCCCAAGTTCATTATGGGGCGTGGTCTACAAAGAGAGAAAATGTGGAAGAAGTCTTTCCACGTGGAGTAGAGTGGAGGTTCTCACAGAAATATGTGATCCAATTGAAGTACTGGATACTGAGGAGAGGGTACTGAGGGGAGAAACAGCACAGAATGGAGAGTAGACTCAGGGAAGAGGTAAGGAGACCAGATACCTCTCATGGCTTGCCCCCTTTTGAAGGCCAAGTCATAATAAAGTGAAGAATGATCGTTCGATAAACAAAATAAATGAAGGAATGTGTGAAACACAATATACATGAATTAAACACAATGTATGCAAATTATAAACAAACCAATATAAAATATTTTTTTAAAAAATTTAAAACTTAAGAGCAAGAGAATGCATTAAAACAAAAAAAGAGATATAGTCTCTTCTGAAATTGGAACCATTAGAAAAATGATTACTTTTTAATTGTGATGCCTTCGAGTTGTGTTGCTGGAGAGGAGTATTGAACATTTCATGCAACTTCAGAGAACAAATAGGTCTGTCATGGAGAGGGTGAAACCAAGTTTCACCTTGGAGGCTAGGATTTGGAATCTGCTTTTCACATAATTTGGGCACTCAGCTAGAAGGGCCTGGTTCCTAGAGAAGGACATCAAGCGTGGAAGGGTGGAAGGACAACGCAGAAGAGGAAGACCCCAGATGAGATGAATTGACATGATAACTGAGACAATTGGGGCTAGGTGTACTGGAGTCAATGAAACTGGCTCAGTGTAGGCCAGGGTTCAGAGCTGTTGTACATAGGGTCACTATAAATCACAGGTGACTCAATGGCACATAACAACAACAAATAAGTATGCTAAAAACATTTACCATTGTAGCATTCTTCACATAGGTATTTCAGAGGCATTAATTATGTTTATCATCTTGTCCAAACATCAGCATCATAAGTCTACAAATTTTCCATCACTATTAACAGAAGCTCAGTACACCCTAAATAATAAGTTACCCTCTTCTGCCTTCCTCTCACTCACTCCTGTTGTTACTTTTATGAGCCATCCAGTTGGCAACCACCAGTCACCCAAAGTGGTGGGAAACAGGACTGACAATAGGAGAGAAGACCTCACTTACCCACCTGACTGCCCACCACATGTAGCGCTATAAAGACCCTTCCAGACCGGTGTGACTTTTATGGAGTGGAACAGTCAATCTTCAAAATTGCCATTGTGAGTATCAAATAAGAAAAAATAAGTGAAAATGCTTTTTAACCTATACAAACAAAGGCATTCTAATTATATACTAATAACTCAATTTCATATTTTATGACTCAAGGACATTTGTCTGCCCTTATCTCTTTATTACAAAAGTAATTTTTAAAATGTCTAAACAGTACCATTCTTGGTTGAAGGTCACTTTGGATTAGGCATAAATTCTTTATTTCTGAATTGGCATGTCCCCAAGGTCAGCTTGGACACACTGTGAATAGACATTGTAGCCTAGAGTATAAATAGGAAGGTGCTAAATGCATTCACTGAACTGTTTAGAAGCATCTACATTGTCCCAGACAGCATGTGAAGTACCAGTGACAATAAATAAAAGAACAATGCATGCTCTCTGGAGATCTCAGTTTCGGAGAGGAGACAAACAGACAGATGACAATTCAGTTGGGTTAAGGACAATCCTTGCTATAGTAGAAGCTTCATTCTTATAAGGAGAGATCAAAAGTAAACAGTATAGTTCATGAAACAAATCTATTATGTACTAGGAGGGTCAAAATAACATATTTAATTCTTCATCTACAGAAACTGATCGATTTGACTGGCACATTGACTATCTTGGCATGCGGGGTCACAGGAAAAAGATACTGATTCCAGAATATACTGTTCCACAGGCATTTGGTTTGAATTCACCAGCTGCTCCATGGGAGAAAGCTTAGCTACCTCGTGTGTGATTTACGGTCTCTTAAAACCCAGTGGAGGGTTGGCTGTGAGTCAGTTCCAACCTGGCAGACCAGAACAACAAGAACAATTAGGTATTCTTTTCTAGAGTGCTCAACGGTGTACTAATAAATATGAAAATACATTAAATATATCTCAAATATGTGGAGCTGGTTTAGATTTGGGGCTCTAAATCACAGCTCCTTTATTTGAAATTCAAACTCTATTCTCTACTGGTCTTCATCAGTTTTCTTGCCTGAGTTTTCTTGTCTATAAACTAGTGTTAATGCAAACATCTAATACACACATTTATTTGAGAATTAAAGAGAAAAAGCTATTAAGACCTCTTTGAAGAGCACTGGCTACGACTGAGAGTTCAATGCACACATCATCCTTTCCTAGAATTCTATTTCTGTTCTATTTGTGGTTGTTGCTAACAAAGCAAGGTCAAGTCACAGTGACATGTGAACAGAAGTGAGCCCTACAGAGTTCCCAAGGAAGCAGCAGATCACTAAGACTGTCTTCATAGGCATCACTGAATAGGCTTGAACTGACAACATTTAAGCTGATAGTTAAATTCTTAACAATTTGCATTACTAGGGGGCCCTGTTAGATATCTAGGCCTAGGAAAAGTGAAATAATATGAATTGTTGGGGAGAGACTAGCAATTTCAGTTCCATCAGGCCTCAGGAAGTTGGGAATGTTGTGAATTGAGAAGTCAGTGAGAATCCCATTAGTGCTAATGGCCAACTTATTTTGTCTCAACCCCCACACCTCATCAGCTATAAATCTATTTGTTTTCATCCAATTTCTGCCATTAATCTGACTCGCTCGGCCTTCCTCCCACATTCTGTGTTTATGGCTCCTCTCCTGGGATTCACTGATTCTAATTTTCCACGTCTGTTTATTTATCATACTGTCTCCACTCTCCTTTCTGTGGCACATGACTTCCGTTCTCTCCCTATATTTTACAATTGTTGCTAATTGCCTTTGACTAGAGCATGACTCATAGCGATCCTATGAACGAAAGACTTGAAGGCCCTCTACAACTATCAACTTTTATCAAAGTTCATAGAGTTCCTAGAAACATGCCACTTAGGAAGTGGATCCCACTAAGTTTTCTAATAAAAATTCTAATTCATTACTAACACCTCTGTCAGGTGTCAGCGACCGCATGCAGTTGGAAAAAAAGGCTGCCCGGTCCGACATCATGCTCAGCTTGATCCAAGTGCTGCAGTCCCTGGGTCAGCCCATCTTAAGAGCCTTCTTCTCAGTGACCCTCGACTTTACCACACAGGATATCTCTTTCCAGAGACTGATTCTACCCAGCATCACACCCATAGCACATGAAGCAAATCACTGTCCTCATTTCTAAAGAGCGTTCTGGCTAGATTCCTTCAAGACAGATTTTTAGAAGTCCATGATACACTTAAAACACTTGCTAATAAATAATATTATATTTTTAAAGTGAAATTGGAGAGGGGGATGGGAGGGAGAAGGGTTAACGTGTAGCAATTGAACGCATGAAAATCTAACTTCTCTGTAAACATTTGTTAAAATAAAATCCTCTCTTAAAAAATACTTGCTTAAATCATGATTAAAAGGTACACTGATATTCATAGCAGCATTATTCATAATAGCAAGAAAACGGCAACAAAAACTAATGGACTGAGAAATTATGGTATATTCACCCAACAGAATGCTATATAGCACACAGAAGCAATGATTTTGAAAAATACTATATAAACTGGGAGAGGCTAGACAACATTATGTTGAGTGAACTAACTTAGGCTCATAGGACAAATACTGCCTAAGACCATTATTGTAAAAATAGAAGACTAGCTATAGCTAGTACGATGTGTACAAAAGTCCAAGGGGTAGAAGAGGAGGGAGAAAGGGGGCTGAGGGCTGGAGGGGAGGAATCATGAGGTGGCAGAGTTTTGGTGGGCAGAGGGAGGGAGTGAATGAATTAGGAAAGATCCTGGGGACCTGAAAATGCAGGATAATGGTGGACATGAATCAATGGTGAGTAATTTTATAAAGCAGTGTGTATGGGAACGAACAGATGACACTCATGTGAATAATGTGTGGGACACAATGTATATAAACAAAACATTATGTACATGAATAGTGAATGCAAACAATACAAAATAAAAATAATTCTTTCTAAAACAGGTATCATGTCTTAAATGTTCCTTATTGACTAGCTTTCTCAAGTAGCCCTACTGGCTACTTACTAAGGGTTTATCAAGTCAATTCATGGATTCTCTTGCGGTCAAGACCCACTCCAGATCCAGGATGATAGTATTAGGTAGAATAAATGCAATTGGATAATCATTTAAGTATCAGAATTGTTCCACATTGAAGCATTTAGAATAGAACTTCTTAAAAGCTACCCATAACCACCTGAAAAGTGTGAAACTTGAAATCTGGCTCACCAACACACTTCAGACCATAATTTATCAAGAATAGTTTACCACACATGTTTTATTGAACATAAATCATAAGATAAAATTCTAATATCTTTGGTTAAATAGCAAACACAGTAATTAACATGATAGACTTTGATAGGCATTGTTGTTGTTGTTGTTGTTAGAGGCCATCAAGTCAATTCACAAATGCGGGCACACCCTATCAACAACAGATTGGACTTCTGGCCTAGCTTGTACCATCCTCACAATCTTCACCAGACTAAAGCCCATTGGTGCAGTCTCTGTGTGAATTTATATCATTAAGTCTACCTCTTTTCATTAATTCTCTGCTTTTTTTCCAAGCATGATAGGCATCATTTTCCAAGGACGGATGCCGCTGACAACAGGTCCAAAGATTCTGAGATGAAGTCTTCTGCTTTAACACCTTGAATTCTCTTAAATCAAAGAGGATCTAAAACTGCAATTATCTGTCCACTCTTATAGGATCTGCTTGGACTGTATCGACCTTGAAGATTCCCAGCTCTGACATTCTATACCTTAGAACTCTGTAAAATACCATGCAATGTAAGCCACAGCATGAATACAAGTGGGAGTTGCCTAATAATGACATAAAATATCATAGGTTATATAAATCAAGGAAATTGCTAAATGCAATCCATTTGAATCATCTACTTTGATAACATCCTTTTTAAAGGCCTGGGATGGTAGATTTGAATTTGGAATTATTTAATTCTTAGAGTTCCAAAACCTGGCAGCATTGTTAGATGAACCCTGCCTGCCTTGTTCCTAGCTTGTAAACCAGCTTTATTGCCCCCTTCTTTAAATCCTTGGCTCTGATCGGCATAGTAAGCATCCCCAGACACAAATGTGGGCATCCTAGTCCACACGTTGTTGTTATTGTTGTTGTTATGTGCCTGAAACTCATTGCAAATCTATATACAACAGCCCTAAACCCTGCTTTACCTTTAGCCAATCTTGTCTCTGAAATACCTATGCCCGTTATCCCAGTCACTGAACCAATCCATCTCTTCCTCTCTTGTGCTGTACCTCCACCTTCCCAAACATGATGTCCCTCTTCAAGGACTGATCCTGTCTCATAACATGTCCAAAGTGTGTCAGATGAAGCTTCAGAATTCTTGCCTCCAAGGAGCAGCCTGGCTTCATCATCTTCAGGATGAACTTGTTTGTTCTCCTAGAAGTCTATAGTATATTCAATACTGTGCTCCAGCATGACAGCTCAAAGGCATCAATTCTCCTCCTATCATCCCTAGTCATTGTCCAGCTCTCTGCTGCATAGCAATTGCAAAGATCATGGCCTGTATTAGGAGCACTTTAGCCTCCAGACTGACATCATTGTTCTTCAGTACTTTGGAGAGGTATCTGACAGCAGACTTTCCCAATACAATTAGTCTTTTAATTTCCTGGCTGTTGGTACCAAAAGTGTTGATTGTACAGTCAAGCAAACTGAAGCTGTTGACAATCTCACTATCTTCACCATCTATGATGATACTGCCAATCGTCCCAGTGGTGAGCATCTGTATTCACACACCCTCACTTCCCAACTCATCTCTACTCTACTCCTGTACTCTTCTTTAGCTTGTTTGCGTTATTATTATACTAGTTTATTTACAAAATTCAAAGACATTGTTTTCCAGATTCTTCCAATTTCCCTCACCACTCCCATCAAATTGTACAACCCCATGATTAATCTCTCTCTCCTCTCACATTTCCTCGTCTCTCTGCTTTCACCTCCACCCTCCACCCACTTGGATCCTCATACTCATTCTCTCCATGTGCATATAGACCTGAGACGATGCACACAGTCTGTGATTTACCCAAGGACCAGAATGGAAATGGGCTGGAAGCCATGGTGCATATTAGGGGTCTCAGCACTTGATGTGAAAGAAGAACAAGGTGTCTTGGAGAACACATTATCTTCGTCCCTAGAGTCCTCATATCATGGGGAGGGGCTCAGCCATGAGAAGCCTGAAACAGGTGCTGTTGTTGTTTGCTTATTAGCCATGCATTGTTGTTGTGTACCTTTGAGCCAGAATCAACTCATAGCTGACCCTCCAGTGGGTTTTCAAAGGCAAAAAGCACATGGGAGGAGATTTCCCATCTTTCTCCCATGGTGTAGCTAGTGGATTTGGACCACATATATTTAGATTAGTAGCACAATTCCTTACCAAACTACCAAAACTTCCTAAAACAGATCATATTAAATCTAAACTCCTAAAGCAGGGCCGTTGGGGAATGGGTCCCTGTTACCCAACACACCTAGACCAATACCTGTAAAATTATACAAATAAGTTACCAAATAGCTACTTTTGTTCATAGTTTATTTTGTTTATCTAGAAACTTTAAACACCTAACCTACTAAAGGAACTGACAGAAATGTTTTAGGTAGGGAAAGGGTTTAACCAACAATTTTGTTTCCATGTTACTGTCTTGAAAGCTTCCAAGTAGAAACTTCTTTTGTATTTCCAGAATTCTTCAGGATTTCTTTGCAATTTTTCTGAAACGTGACCTTCCAGATCTCATGAGGAAGGTTGGCAAAGAAAACCTGAGAGTCAATGCTATTTGATTTCAATTTGTTTTTGTTCTTCTGTAGATAAGTGTATTTTCAAAAATTATAGATCCTTCATTTTATTCTATTTTCAAAGAAATCTTTCTGTTAATGGAAAAAGTCCTAGAAACACAGAAGAAACTACCACAAAATCCTAGATATAAAATTAGTTATGTTGCTGTTCTGTGCTGTCGAGTCGCCTGCGACTCATAGCGATCCTTTGTCCAACAAGCCCTACATCCTGCTCTATCCTGTGCCAATCTCACTGTCTCAGACACACCTATCCCCATTACCCCAATGACTGAATCAATTCATTCCATTGACCTGCCAGGCCTCTGGATCACATTTACCTGTGGGGTGGAGATTGCTTAAGTCCCCGTAGCTAATATTTACCGCACCTTTATTATGTGTCAAGTACTACTCTGATCACTTTCTATGCAGTATCTCATCTAAATTTAATAGAACTAATGAGGTTGTAATTATAATAATTTTCCAGGACTTTTGATTATTCATTTCTGGGATAAGAAACCTGAGACATGATAAGGTAAATATTTTGGCCGCAGTGCCCTTGACATGGTCCCAAGGGCTCCATAGCAACTGTGACCAGCTCCCCAGCTGTCTTCCAATTGATATATGTTCCTCCTATGCGTGGCTGTATTGCCTCACATTGACAAAAGTCAAGTCATCTGAAAACATTTCCGTTTGCTTATTTGTCTAAAGTAATGTGTTTTATGCTCAATTGAATTCCTGTGTTACACATGGCTGCAGAATGAAAGGAAGTATATCTTTAAATTCAAATCAATGGAGACTGCCTCAGGACACCAAACCTATTTATTATAGAGTGAAATGTAAATTAGGAGAGCTGGAAAGGCAAATAAAGCTAGCTTGCTTGCGGTTAAACTATTTCTTTATTTTCAGACCTTAAAATGTAAGGAAGTCCAACCATACCCACAATGTGTGCTGCTTTAGAATTTCTATTTCCTAAACTAAATAACAGTATTGCAACCTTCTAAAAAAATTTGGAAAAGAGAAAAGGAAAATGTTCTTTAGAAGATCTTTACATACTAGGCAAATGCTATCTTAGGAGTCCCTGTATGGCTCAAACAGTTAAGTGCTGAACTAATAAGCAAAAGACTGATGGTTTGGATCCAGCCAAAAGCACCAGAGAAGAAAGCTTTAGTGACCCGCTACTGAATTCCACAACCACGACAACCCTATGAAGTGCAATTCTACTCTCCAACATATGTCGTTGCTGTTGTTAGGTGTCATTAAGTCAACTGCAACTCATAGTGACTCTAGGGACAGCAGCCCCTCCATGAGCCATAGAATCTCTGCCACGCTTGAGTCCACCGTTAAAGTCATCGTATCAATTCATCTTGTTGAGGGTCTTCCTCTTTCTCTGCCACTTTATCTTTCCCAGCGTGATGTCTTTTCCCAGAATGAGGTCTGGTCCCTCCCTCCTGACAACCTGCCCAAAGGAGGTGAGACAAAGTTTTATGGTCCTTGCCTCTAAGAAGCACCTGCATTGTACTTCCTCCAATACTTATTTGTTCTTTTGTCACCAGCTCACCATCCATCAGAAATAATTTGATGACAACACATGGAAAGGGCATTCTAAACAACACAATCATCTACACTCTTGCCATCAAATTAATCCCTCCTCATAGTAAGTCTTAAAAAAGATACTACAGCTATTCCATACAGTTGGTAAGGCTGTAAGGGTTGAGCTCTCCTCCAGGTGAACTTCCAGTCGGAATGAACTTCCCGGCCAGCCCTGTGACAGAGGCAGTGTGAGCCTCCTCCCTGGTGGCCTCCACAACCACAAAGAACTTTTCTGTGGGAGCAGAGAGAAAGGAAAAGAAGTAAGACTAGATCTTCTTCAGGGGAGCTCCAAGCCAGGGTGAGAGAAAAGAAGAGCTGGTTCTTTTCCCAGGGACTCTTTAAGCACAGAGAATTTTACTACAATGAGAGGAACAAAAGTAAGGTGAATTCTCTGACTTTCCAGGATGATTTTCTCAGTAGTTTCAGAAGAGAAGCAGGGCCAGCTCCCTTCCTGGTGGGCTCTGCAACCACAGATATTTTGCTACAGGGCCAGAGAGGAAAAAAGGGATGCAGCCCAAGCTCTCCTCATGGGCTCCCAGTCAGATTGAATTTCCTAGCCAACACCAGAACAGAGGCAGAGTTAGCTCCCTTCTCGGCAGCACCCACAGACACAAAGGACTATTCTGCTGAACCAGAGAGGAAGGAACTGAAGCAGGAGAGTTCTCCTCCACCTCCCTTTCTGGTGGGCTCCCCAGCTGCAGAACCAGAGGAGAGGACCATAGGCAGGATGAGTTGCCATCACCTTCCCTACTAGAGAGCTGAGTTTCACAATTCAGGCAAGTTTTATAGTGAGTCCAAGGACCAGAGAGCTCTTCAGACAGGACAAGTTGCCTTTCTCTCCTCTGAAACAGTGACCTCCCCAGTCAAGGTCATCAGAACAATGACCAGGCAAAAGAAATTTTTAAAAACCCTCTATCACAGCATGACATGGAAGAAGTATACTATCTCACACCTTACACAAAAACCACAGCAAGATATCAACCTGAAAAGTATAATCCAAACACAAAATCAATGGGTTTCCTGAAGCTAGAAAGTCTGATGAGACTTTCTGCCTCAAAATTCAAAAGAACAACAGTCAACTATTTTCAATGGGTAAAATAAAAACACAAAAAAATGGCAAGATTCTACAGGTGAGAAGAACTTGAAAAAAAAAATCAAGACAATAAAGATAAAACAAATGAGACATAAGAAAATACAAGAAACAGCAATCCAGAATATTAGGGCCAGTGTCTTAGAAATTGTCAACATGTTGGAAGAATGGATGAACACAATTCAAGAGATAGAGCATAAAATCAATGAAACAGAAGATAAAAACTCTCAGCACTGATTTGCCAAAGCAAAAAGCAGACTCAAAAAGGAAGGGAAATGAAGAAAGTCTAAGAATAATGTGGGACACCACCAAGAGGAAAAACATGCGCATAATTGCAATTATAGAACAGAAAGAAGGGGGATGAGACACTAAGAAAATTTTGGAAGAGTTACTAGAATAAAACTTTCCATGTTACATGAAGAATGCGAGAATATACATACAAGAAGCTGAAGAAGCCTCACATAGAATACTTCTCAAAAGAAAAACATCAAGGCATATCATAGTCAAATTCACCGGGATCAAAGACAAAATGATAATTCTGAACGGGGCCAGGGGCAAAAAGAGTAATCTATAAAAGAGAGTAAATAATATTAAGTGTCAATTTCTAAGTAGAAATCATACAAGCAAGAAGATGGTGGAATGACATATATCAAACACTCAAAGAACCCAATTGTCAACCAAGAATACCCAGCAAAACTGTCCACAAATATGATAGAGAGATTAAGACATTCTCAAAAACCAAGAAACTAAGGTAGTCTGTGCTCATGCAGAACCTATAACCTGGACCAGGAGGCTGTTGTGAGAATAGAGCAGGGATGATTGCAACTTGAGAAGGGAGTGTGTCAAGGTTGTATTTTTCTCTTCCTATTGAATCTATGAGCTGAGAAAATTAACCAAGAAACTAGACTCTATGAAGAGGAGTGCAGCATCAGGATTGGAGGGAGGCTCAGCAATAATCTGAGTCATGCAGATGACACAGCCTTGCTTGCTGAAAGTGAGGAGGGCTTGAAGCACTTGTTGCAGAAGATCAAGGAAAGCAGCTTTTGGTATGGACTGCATCTCAATGCCAGGAAAACAAAGATTCTTAACACTGAACAGATAGGCAGTGTCATGATGGAAGGAGAGGAGATTGAAATGGTCAACAGCTTCATCTTGATTGGATCCACAATTAACATTCTTGGTACTAGGAGTCAGGAAATAAGGAGACTTGGAAAACTGTAGTTAGGGACCTTTCCAAATTACTGAGGAGTGGTGATGTCAGTTTGAGGACTAAGGTGTGTCTAATTCAGGCCATGGTCCTTCCAATTACTTGCTATGCATCAGAGAGTTGGACAATGACTAACAATGGTAGAAGAAGGATAGATGTTTCCGAGCTGTGGTGCTGAAGAAGAAGAGCGTTAAACATATTGTGGACTGCCAGGAGAACAAGCAGTTCTGTTCTGGAGAGGGTAAAACCAGGTTGCTCCCTCAAGGCCAGGATTTTGAGGCTCTGTTTCACATAATTTGGGCATCTGGCCAGGAGAGACCAGTCCTTGGAAAGGGACATCATTCTTGGAAGGGTGGAGGGTCATGCAGGAGAGGGAAACTAGGATGAACTGGATTGACTCAGTAATGGAGCAATGGGATTAGGTCTGTAGGAGACAATGAGATGGGCTCAGGTTAGGGCAATTTTCAGTGTACAGTGTGGGTGAGAGTCACAGCTAACTCAATGGCACATAAAAACAACAACCTATAGTCAACTTCACGCTTGTCCCTGTCCCCAAGGGCCAGTTTTCCCTGTGTACCTTTGAAAGATGCCTCTTCGTTGTTATCTGAGGTGACTTCCCCTGTGCTCCACTTTCAGGCTTCCCTTCCGCCCAGGAGCACGCTTGTCCCTGTCCCCAAGGGCCAGTTTTCCCTGTGTACTGAAAGTGGCGCACAGGGGAAGTCACCTCAGATAACAACGAAGAGGCATCTTTCAAAGGTACACAGGGAACCATAATCTACACAGGAGTTCTACAGGACACTTCACCTTCCCTTGGAGACAGCACAACTAAACTTAAGAGACACTTGTCAAAAGAAAAAAAAAGTCAGCAGTCGACGTGTTTGGAATCACAGAAGCAAAAAAAGCTTAAGATACAAGCTGTCAGATCATGGGTTGGACAATGGAAGATATTTTCTGAAGGGACTTGGCATATGTGAAGGGTTATCCTGGTGGAGGGTGGAGGTGGGAAGTAAGTGGGTCAAGGCACTGGGCTAAGGGTGGGGTCAACACTGTAACTAATGCTTAAC
>NW_006399852.1:7792778-7793416 GCF_000299155.1 Elephantulus edwardii
GTGAGTAGATATTCTTGAAGACCTTGTCATAGAGTTCATCACTGAAATGACCCACAAGGCATGTCAATTGGAAAATAAGTTTGAGTACTAGTTGTAGACGCCATCTTCTTGATTTCAAAGGACAAAAAAAATTTTGCCAGGATTAAAGACTTGCTTAAGATGAATGAAGAAATGAAAAGAACTAGAAAGCATTTGATCAATCAAAGTATAGATCATGATATGTTTTGCATTTTCTGAAGCTTCACTTGTGGAAGTTCTATGCAGTAACTATATATCTTCTACTGTAAAATTTTTATATCTAACCGTGTAAATAAAGTGAAAGGTGGATACACACACAAACACTCAAAAAACCAAGGTGCAGTTGAAAATGCCATGGTTTAAATCATGGTCAATGGAAAAGGAAGACCAAAGAAGAAATGTAGTTTTGACAAGAAGTGTTGCATACACCATGGGCTTCCAAAAGAACAAATCTGTCTTGGTAGAAGTGAAGTTGTGGTACTCCTCAGAAGCAAGGGTAATGAGATTTCTCCTTACATACTCTGGGCATGTTAGCAGGAAATGTCAGTCCCTGGATTAGGACCACATGCTGGTAAAAGTGGAGAGCCAAGGAAAAACGAGGTTTTCAAACAGATGAACTG
>NW_006399852.1:7794108-7799252 GCF_000299155.1 Elephantulus edwardii
CTTTGGCTTGGTAGCATTGCTTTCTGTCCATTGGGCCAACTTATCTCTCTCTCTATGTTGATATTATTGTTGTGTGTGCCACCAAGTTGCAGACGACTCATAGTGACCCTATGAAGGAGAGTCCTCCACGCTTGTGAGATCGGATGTACGTAGGCAATTATGACTTACAAAGAAATTCAGTATGCCTAACAATAGTAGTGCCTCAAAGTTAGCCCTCTTACTTAAAGAATATTCATGTTTTGAACATTTCACCTTTTTTTATATATATATGTTACCTGCAAACAAATTTTCTCTACCAGTTAGGAAATGAAAAAGCAATTTACATTTCACTTGTCTATTGTCATTTTCATGCAGACAACTTGCATTCTACCAGCAATATTCTCCTTACTGTCTACATTAGGAGACTCCTACCTTTCTAAAAATACAAATTCTTTATTGAAGAAAAAAATTAATAAAAGTAAACTACTCATAAAATAAAAATTGTTCTTCCAAAGGGGAAATTTTAGGAACAAAAGAATCACCACACACACACACACACATACTCTTGTAAAAAAATCTGTTTCTTTGAAAAAAGATTTGATTTCTAGGCACCAAAAGACCAAATGTGTTTGGCTTAAGTGTGTTATTTTTTGACTTGTTTAAATTTATAGCAATCATCAGTGTGAAATAGCTTGATACTGCTGTTATACATCACTGAGTCAGAACCGACCTATAGCTGACCCTCCAGTGGGTTTTCAGAAGAGATTGACCATCTTTCTCTTGCTTGCCAGCTGGTATATTTGACGTGTTTGTCTTTAGGCTAACAGTACAATCCCTCACCTGCTAGCCTCTCTCTGCCTCACTGCAAAATAGGTGGAGGTTCAAATTATAAACTGAGTTATAGTTGCATCTCTTTAAATTTATGACAACTTTTCCACATAACTGGAACTCCTCAAATTGTAACAATTACTCAGTTGGAAATTCCCTGACATTTAATTTTGGGGAGAAGAAGAAAGTTAAAAGAAAAAATTCATAATGATAATTAAGAAGCCAGTAAATGAAATTTCCAGATCATGTCCTCGACTCCTCGACTCTATAAATATTTATTCACATTCTTTACATTTTCTGTATTCATAATAGTAAATCTAAAAACTAATATTGCTCGTAGCATGAAGGAAAGGGAAAATGTGTTCAAGGAAAAAGACATTATCTTAGTAGAACAGAATTTATGAACAAGGAGAGTTAAGAACATATTCACATTACAAATATTGTAATCACTTATCCTCCAGTAAATAATATTCTTTAGTCAATATGTATCAATTATTTCTTAGCAAAAAAAATTTCCCTAGTTGTATTAATAAAGATGGCAATTTCATCACTTATACCCTAGTCAATATTAAAAGTAAATTATTTCTATTCATATTTTAAAAATAACTGAAGAACATTTTGTATAAGGGAATGGTCAAAACAACTTCACTAAAAAAAAGAAGATAGAGAACAATTATTGAGATCAGAATCATAGAAAGGAGATTAGGAAAGTTTGATTACATTGTGAACATTGTAATAACAGCTATAAAACAATTTGAAAAAATCAACTTGTTTTCTAAAACTCTCACTCCAACACAATTAAAAAAAATAAATACATAAAGTGTTAAAAATAATATTTTATTTTTTTATAAGCATGTCGAAAACCTCAACTCAATTCTCAGGAAAACTAAGAACGAATAAACCAGAATCTTGAATTTAAGATGACAGGGCAGTCTTTCCTCACCTCAGGAAGAGAAGCCTTGATCATCGAACAATGGGATTAGGAAACAGCTTTGAGGTTCTTTCCCTCAGGAGTTGGGACAGCTCTGCCTTTACTAAATTTGGGGACAGAAACCATTTTCCTCAGAAATATAAAAGGCTTAGACACCACAGCACCGAAATCAATTGTTCTGGCCACAACAAGCACCATTCCACTGTCAGGAACATTAAGCTCCACCTTGCTTTGAGAAAGTGGCATATTTTAGACATTTTCCTTTCACACCAAGTGGTGGGTACAAGGTAGTCCTGAATCTAGACTATTTTGATGCTCTGTCCTTTGTAGTCCTTTGAAAAATGCACCAGCCCGTATCCAACATCATTCAGCGGGAGAAAAGTGAATTTATAGAGAAGTCTGCCAACTGTAGTACACTGATGAATGAGGCAAAAGGGAAACATCTTTCAACTCACCCTGAAACGGTGATTGGTTGACTCTCTGAAGCATGAGGACTGAATTTTCCTTGCAATTTTATTACTGCTGCAGTTTTGTTGTTGCTTTTTTGCCTTAAAAAAAAAAAAAGGCTCTTTTAGTGAGTTCCAGATACTTGCCTTACATCTAATCCCAGCATATTCATTATATAATTAGAACATGGTTGAAAATAATCCATCCTGAAGTCAATAGAAATTATGTCTTAACCACCTGTCTTGAGCCAGACATTGTACTGAGGCTAGAGTACTATATTGGAGGGAAATTGTTCTTAACCACAGGGACATTGTAATCTAGCCAAGAAGGCAGATAGCTGGATCATTTTTTAACTGTGCTGATGATCGTGAAAATACGTTGTTGCCGTCATTGTTGTTCGCTGCCCTTCTGTCAGCTTCTGAGTCATGACAACCCAGTAAATAATGAAAGCAAATGCTGCCTGGTCCTGAGCTAGTCCCCTAATAAGTGGTGGACTAGACCCTTGGGATCCACAATGCTTTGGTTGACTTATTCTCAAAAAACAAATAACCTGATCTATCTTCTGGTCTTAGTCTAGAAGTTTCACCGAAGCTTTTTTAGCACCACTGCAACTCAGAAGCGTCTACTGATAGGGAAATTATGGCTATACTTGAGGTATTATCAAGGTCTTCTGCACAGAAGGTGAGAATTCTACCAGTGAACCACCCTTGCCCTCATGAACACATACAGGATGCAATAAAACATGACTCAGGAACACTGCCTTTCGTGTATCAGGACAGGAGATTTCTTTTGAAAAGAGACTTAAGCTGATTGATACCTAACGAATGAGTAAAAATTGGCCATATGAGGACAGGGGTTGGAGTTAAAGGGAAAGATATTCTACACAGTGTGGAGCATTTTGAAGGCTCTAAAATGAGAAGAAATGAGGACAATTCAAGGAAGAGAGAGAAAAAGTCGCCGTGCCTAGAGCTATGGAAGCAAAGTAAGGTGGCAAAAAGCAAGGAGATGTGGTAGGCAGTGCTCAGACTCTGTACGACCTTGGAGGGTGTTCAGGAATTTTAAACATGACTTTTAGAGGATTGTGAAGGTTTTAAGTAGGGCAAGGAGATGACTAGATCTTAATATTTTAAAATATTGCACTGTGCTCATTCTGAGTTTTGTCCTCTATGACTAAAGAGGACAAACAAGTCTCTTTTGGGGGCATAAATGCACGTTACCCTCTAGCATGCATCAGATAGATTGGATAAATGTGGGTACTTATCACCAGGCAACCATCCTTGCTATCAGAAAAACAACTTCTAAACATACGTCCCTCTGACCGCATATAGCCATAGCCTGGCACAGTGCAACTTCTCACAAGAACTGAAATCACATTTGCCCTTCAGTAACATTGGCTGCCACTGTGGATATGATGAAATTCTCCTTGGAGGTTTTAATGATCTTCTCGATAACTTAGGTCATATCCTGTCTTGTAAATAACTTTCTGTCAAAAATGGGGTACCAATACATCATCCAAAAATTTGTTTTTCTTTCCTTCAATATTCATGTCAGGAAATGCAACTTATCTTTTCTTTCTATTGCAATTTAGTAGTGCTGATTTCTTCCAGCTTTATAGTACGACATGAGATCTTAAAGCGATTAAAAAGTGTGTTTTGCAAAGTTCTTTAGAGTTATGTTTAATGTAGTAGAGGAGGGAAGAAGCCATAATCTATTCCTTCCATTAGCCTTCCAGTCTTCTCATGCATACTCCTAGATATAGCATGATGCCTGTAGGAATCTCTGACCATCACAAGTCTGGTCGCTATCCCTATATTCAGTCAACAGACTTAAATGTATAGTCCTTGATCTAGATTCAATAGAACCAATATGCCAGTCAAAACAAAGGTCTATGCATTTATAGATGTTCCAGGAGAATGTCCATGAGGTTGAGTTTCCAAGGTCAGGTAAGCAGAGGTCCCATGAGCCCATGATTCCTAAAGTTTACTCTCTGAATCATCAAGTCCAAAGTGTCCAAGCCAACCAAGCCGGAGTCTTCTATTGATCCAGGACTCTGTTTCACTCAAGCCAGTCCCCTTTCTCAGGCATCTTAATATTATCGGAACAGAAAGAAGGACTTAGAATGGATAAGACTTTCAAACTGATTCCTCATGGGAGTCAAAGAATAAAATGAACAGGAGATCCAATCTGGAACAGGCCTGCAAGCCAAGGTCCAGAGCAAAATGAACAAAGACTTGAGCTGTTAACATTACAATCACACTTAAGGGTATATCTCCATCTCAACTCTCCCTGCCGCCTCACTTGCCTTTTTTTAAGCATGATGAAAAGCTGACCCATGACCTAAATTAGAAGAACCTGTTGCCTTTTTTTTTGTCTACCTTAATCCTATCCACTGGCATTCAAGATTTTCAAGACTCTGTCACAACAGTAGCCTTCTGCTTTTTGACTGAACTAGTGAGTTCCTTTGGTATGCCCATCCTTGCTCCCACTCCAGAAAGCAGGATCCCAGTGTGACAGCTTTGCCAGGGCTCTGTTACTTCCAGGATGCCACTCTTGTATAAACACAGCAAAGGAGCTCACAGTGGGTTCATAAAGTCAGTAGAAAGTGTCCCCTGTGAACATTACCACCGCAATCCAATTCCAATAGAGTAAATTTCCTTTCAACTTCATTCTCCCAGAGTACATATTGCTTCAATAATTTCTGTTAAAAAACAAAAACAAAAACAAAAAAACAAACCCAAACAACTCTTACAAAAGTCAAACCAATATATTGTGTTTTTTTTTTAAGGAACAAAAACAAGCTTTATTTCTGCATCTCTG
Source organism: Elephantulus edwardii (assembly GCF_000299155.1). Taxonomy (NCBI): domain Eukaryota; kingdom Metazoa; phylum Chordata; class Mammalia; order Macroscelidea; family Macroscelididae; genus Elephantulus; species Elephantulus edwardii. The sequence goes on from NW_006399852.1 coordinate 7,799,111, forward strand.
GTGTATAAAGCAGACTTTGAAAACTGTATAAATTAGTAGTAGTATTCATTCACAAACTATCTCTTTCAGGTAAAGTCTGGCAAAAATTCAAATACAGATAAATTCCAGAGTAGTAAATGGAGGTATTTACAAAATGAAGAAA
>NW_006399852.1:7799722-7801273 GCF_000299155.1 Elephantulus edwardii
CTGATGTATTCCAGCCCACTGCTATACAGCAGGTCGGAATCCTGCCCTATGCTGCACCATCTCGGATGTTCTCCACCCACTGCTACAGTCACTGTGTTGCTTCCTCTTGCTGAGAATCTTCCTCCTTCACTGACCAATATATTGTTTTGTTTTTTGCTATTCTCAGTCAAAGCTTTTACTCTCATTGCCATTTTGATGGGATGGGAGAACTTTCTCCTATGTGCTGGGTCACTGAACATCCTCCCTGGTGGATGGATTTAAGCTAATCCACTCCACAGAGGCCCCTAAACTGGCCAGTCAGTTGTCATCACTAATTAAAGAGGACATTCTAAAATCATCTCATGAATGATTCACAGATACATCCCAGTGTCCTTTGCATTTCAAATGTCATTGGATCACAGAAGTGAACTTGAAAAATGTTCCACAGATCAGGAGTTACTCCTTTAAATCAATATTTTCTTTTTTTTTTTGTTTTGTTTGTTGTCCTTAGCTTTATTGGGTCATCTCAGACTTAAATTGTAAATATGTTCCCCCATTTAACAAAACTGTATCTCCCTTTAAAATATTTTGGAGTCTAAATAGGCTACTTGTGAATATGGCTATGATTAGAAGCAGGGTCTTTGAATCAATACCACTGAAACTTTAATTTCATATGTCTAATGTACAGAATCATGGACAATAAAAGGGTTTTACATACCACCTATCTTGTGAACTTTGTTACAGCAATGCTAGGAAATTAATGTAGTATCCTTTCCTTGAGGAAAATGGGAATCTCAGAACACTTGATCGTGCTTATACAAAACCCATACTTGGACCAGGAAGCCATCCTCAGAACAGAGCAAGGAAACACTGCATAGTTCAAAATCAGGAAAGGAGTGTGCCGGGGATGCATCCTGTCTCCGTACCTTTTCAATCTGTTTGCAGAACAGATCATTTGAGAAGCAGGGCTTTATGAGAAGGAGTGTGGCATCATGATTGGAGGAAGACTCATTAACAATCCATGATATGCAGATGACACAACCTTGCTTGCTGAAACTGAAGAAGACCTGAAGTACTTGCTGCAAAAGGTCAAGGACTGCAGTCTTCAATATAAAGTGAAGCTCAATATCAAGAAGACATAGATTCTTACCACTGGGCCAATTGGCAGTACCATAATATATGGAGAAGAGATTGAAGTTGTGAGCAATTATAGTTTGTTCAGATCCACAGTCAACATTCTTAACACCAGCAGTCAGGAAATCAAAAGATGATTGCATTGGGAAAATCTGCTGTCATGGACCTCTCCAGAGTGTTGACTAGCAACAGTGTCAGTCTAGATACAAAGGTGTGCCTAATCCAAGTCATGGACTTCCCAATTACTTGTTATGCTTCAGACAGTTGGACAATGACTAAGGATGACAGAAGAAGAATACATGCCTGCCTTTGAGTTATGGTGTTGAAGAAGAATCATCAATGTACCATTGTCTGCCAAGAAAACAAATTGGTCTGTCTTGGAGAGGGTGAAACCAAGTCTCTCCTTGGAGGCTAGGACTGTGAAGCACAACCTCACTT
>NW_006399852.1:7802163-7804110 GCF_000299155.1 Elephantulus edwardii
GGGCAATGAACAAAGCTCAAGAGGAAGCAACAAAAGAGACATTCCTGAAAATCATGGCCAACTGGGGTTCTACACATTTGTCACAGCAATAATTCAGAAAATAAAACAAAACACTTGGCCTCAGAGTTGACAGTTTTGTTTTTTATTAATTTATTTATTTTTCATTTCAATGAACATCTACAGAGATTTTAGAATTCCATTCATTCATTGTCGCACCCTTCTCCCCCCATTTGCACCTCTCCTTGAAAAGCAAAAGAAAAACTCTCTTATTGGTACACAATCCCCCAGCACATCCCCCAACCCAACCCCCAACCCCAAATATAATCCACTGTGCAACCCTCATTCCGTACTCTTATGATAATCATAATGCCCTAAAATATAATACTTTTAAACTATTCTCTCCCCCATAGACTTCAATGCATTAACATATTTCATCCACTTTTTCTCAGTCTTACCCCCACCCTGATGAGAGTTGACAGTTTCACTACAGCACTTCCTCGAAAGGATTTTTCTAGCATTCCAGTTTGCTTGTTTCTCACTCCAGAAGCCAGCTACCGATAGAAAGAAGTCCTCAGAAAGGAGCAGCTTACCCGGAAGTTCTTCAGTGTAAAGAAGAGTGAACGTCACCGCCTGGAGTGGCAGAGAGTGCAGTGTGCTGCAGTGGGAGCTGCACTATCAACTCCAAGGCACGAGGTTTGAATTCAGCAGCTGCTGCGTGAGAGAAAGCTGGGCAATCTCCTCCCATGAGATTCTGTTGTTGTTCTGTACTATCGAGTCAGAAATTCCTCATGGCTGACCCTTCAGTGGATTTTCAGAGGCAGTAAGTTGGCAACACAGGTCCTCACCAATTAGTCATCACCAATTAGTCGTTGAAGTTCTCTGTGCAATTTACTACCAATGAATACCACCCAACTCTGCGTTGGCTTTCACCAATAGGTACATAACAACAAGAGGAAAGAATGAGCACCGACTTTTGCCACGCCCTAACGTCACCTCCAGGAAAGACTAGTGCTTTCTTCATGAGTGGAGTCTTTGATTTGTGTCGATGTTTGAGGCCAGGTACTGAATAGGACATGAAAGGGAAACTCGGGTGCTGTGCTGAAAAATCTCCTCACATCATTTGTGTTTTGACTTTAAACAAATTTGTGTCTCTTGGTGGTTTTAGAAGTTACTCTGCAACAAACAAGAATAGAATGAATGAATCAATGAATGAATGGAAGGAGCTTTGTCTGTGAAAGGGCCTCTACATTATAAGGGGATTTTCTAATTGCTTAATTAGAAATAAATGCTTGCAGGTCTTATATTCCAACCTGGTCCTTTAATGGAAAGCAGAAAAATAAAATTGAAAATTGGATCATATATAAATTTTCTTTTTTAACTTTCTAGTGTTTGAGAAGTTAAAAATTTTGCCTTACTCAATCAATCCACCAAAGAACTAATTTGTTGTTATTGTTGTTGTGTGCTGTCAAGTTGCCTGCAATTCATAGTGACCTTATGTGCAACACCTCTGAACCCTATTCTATCCTGAGCTAATGTTATTGCCTCTGACACACCTACACCCATTATCACAGTCACTTAGTCAATCCATGTCATCAAGGGTCTTCTTCTCCTATATTGTCCCTCCACCTTCCCAAGCATAATGTCCCTTTCCAAGAACTGGTCCTTCCTTGCAATATGCCCAAAATATGTCAGATGAAGCTTCAGAATCCTTGCCTCCAAGAAGCAGCCTGATTTTACCCTCTCCAGGACAAACCGGTTTGTTCTCTTAGCAGTCAATGACATATTCAATACTCTTCACCAGTACCACAGCTCAAAGGCATCAAGTCTCCCTCTATCCTCCCCAGTCACTGTCTAGCTTTCTGATACATAGCACATAATTGTGAAGACCATGGCCTGGATCAGGCACATCTTAGTCTCCATATTGACGTCATTGCTCTTCAGTACTAT
>NW_006399852.1:7804750-7823027 GCF_000299155.1 Elephantulus edwardii
TGCTATTGTAAACAAAGCCGCGATAAACATGGGTATACATATATCTACTTGGATGTCATTTATGGTCTCTTTAGGGTATATTCCCAGTAGTGGAATTTCTGGGTCAAATGGTATCTTTATTAGCGGAGACTAACTAAAGCTTTTAACAATCTCAATCTCTTTACTCTCTATCATGATGCTGCCAATTGACCAAGTGGTGAGAATCCTTTTTTTCTTGATGTTGAGCTTCAATCCATATTGAAGGATGCAGTCCTTGACCTTCTACAGCAAGTACTTCAGGTCCTCCTCAGTTTCAACAAGTAAGGTTGTGTCATCTGCATAATACAGGTTGTTGATGAGTCTTCCTCCAATTTTGATGCCACATTCCTCCTCAGAGATCCCAACCACCTGGATGATCTATTCTGCATATAGATTGAAAAGATATGGAGACAGGATACATCCCTTGTGTACACCCTTCCTGATTTTAAACCATGCAGCATTTCCCTGATCTGTTCTGAGGACTGCTTCTTGGTCCTCAGTATAAAATATAGGTTTCACATAAACACAATCAAACATTCTGGGATTCCCATTCTTCTTTGAGTCAGCCACAGGTTGTTCTGATCCACACAGTAAAATGTCTTTGCATACTCAATGAAATACAGATAGGCATTCCTCTGGTACTCTCTGCTTTCAGCCAAGATCCATCTAACATTAGCTATAAGATCCCTAGCACCACGGCCTCTTCAAAACCCACCCCACACATCTGGCAGTTCTCTGTTGATGTACTGCACCAGTTGGTTTTGGACGATTTTCAGCAGAATCTTGCTTGCTTGTAGTATTATTGATATTCTTCAATAATTTCTGCACTCTGTCAAATCACCTTTCTTTGGAATTGGAAAAAAATATGGATCTCTTCCAGTCAGTTGGCCAAGTGGTTGTTCTCCAGATTTCTTGGCATAACTTGGTGAGCGCATCCAGGGCAGCATCTATTTGTTGAAATGTGTCAATCGGTATGCCATCAACTCACTCCTGGAGCCTTGGTTTTTTCCAATTCATTCAGAATAGCTTGACCTTCTTCCTTCATCACCACAGGCTCCTGACATTCTTATGTGTCAGCCAATTACTTTTTGTACAATGACTCTGTATACTCCTTCCATCTTTTTTAATTCTTTCTGGATCACTCAGTATTCTGCTATTAATCTGTAATAAATATAACCAAGCTACTCCTTTGAGGCAAGGATTCTGGGGCTTCGTCTGACATACTTTGCGCATGTCGCAAGGAGGGGACAGGTCCTTGGAGAGGGACATCATGCTTGGGAGGGTGGAGGGACTGCACAAGAGGGGAAGACCCTCTATGAAGTGGATTGATTCAGTGACTGGGGTAATTCGGATGGGTGTCAGAGGCAGTGCGATTGGCACAGGGTAGAGCAGGGTTTAGGGCTATTGTACATAGGGTCACTATGAGTCGCAAACGACTCGATGGCACATAACAACAACAACAACACAAATATATAAAATAACCTAGAACTGACAATATTTATAAAGATCATCTCACAATCCTTCTTCAGGTTAAATCTATATCAAATCCATATAGTGAATGAGATTGAACAAAATAGAAACAAAACAGCATTTTCTTTCCCTCCTAAGCCAGCCAGAGATTTTTTTTTTGTTCCAGAATGTCTAGTAATTTGGAGCTATAGGGCATTACTTTATGAGCCAGACCACGAGCTTTCCAGGTTCTAAAGAAGAAGCAGGTAGAAAATAAGCCTACTTGACAGGCTAATAGTTTGTGAAAAATAGGTACCAATCCAAATGTCCAGGTCACAGGAGGACAGTTACAGCCCAAAGATGTGACGGAGGAAACATGTAAGGATGGGGAGAGATTTAGTTAAATAGAGCAATTTCTTCTGCCACCACCAAACCAAGGAGACACTTCAAGTTCACGAGAAAAAGAAAGAAGGAAAAAATATGACTCTTTCCTGAAATACTATATGTCTTTTAGATTTTGAGTCATTTTCAGTGTGAGGCTTTGCTTTGCTCATCACTCTTACCTCTTGCCATCTCCAGCGCTCTAAACTATACTTAACATGGAAATGCAATCTAGAAACGACTTCTTCGTGCCATGACACTGTCAGTCTGCAGATTATCTTGTGTCCAGTTAAAGAACAAATCTTTGCTTTGAAGAGTCAATCCTGTCTTTTTAAACTTTCATACTGCCTCCAAATGCATTCTCCTTAAGAACTAAGATGTCAAAGAAGTAAGGGATTTTTCCAAGATCAAGTGTTGTTTAGTAGCAGGAGTAGCATAAAGACTTGATTTATGAGACTGTGACTCTCAAAGAGCTGCTCAATCATTTTGAAGACTGAGCGATAAGAAGTTGAATCAAAGACAAAAATTATTAATGAGATACTCTAGATGTTTAAAAAAATTATATACTGTTCAATTTTATTTTCTACTTTCTTAAAAAATAACATAAGAAGTCCAGGATTGGATATAAGAGACCAAGCATTTCTTTCTGATCTATCAGTTGAAAAAAAATCTTCTTTGGCAAATTGCTTAACCTCGTGTGGCTTTGTTCTTTCATATGGTGCATGGAGGAAGGAAGATACAATACTAAATTTCAACTAATATTTATCCAAAAGTTTAGATGATGTGCATTGTGCCAAGCATTAGAAAAGTGACCATCATTATAATGAAATTATTCCAAAGTTCTTGATTATGTATTTTAAAATAGATAATTGGAAAGACAGCCACAGATATGGGCTCTCTCACTTGAACTGAATGCTTCAGTACTCAGTGAGTCTCAGCACAGACGGCCAGAGGTCTTAGTTAGACCATCTGCACATCGGCTACTCCCTCTGTTTCCTCAAGAGATGAAATTAAGTGTAACCAGTCATCCACGACGTCTATATAGAACCCAAAAGGATAGGGCAGATAAGAATTATGGTATAGCTAGATTATCTAGACACAAAATAGCTTATTACTATCAGTTCTATTACACCGAAGAAATATGACACTGTGCTAAGTGTTAGTACACTATAATGAGCAAGAAGGGCTTCTGCCTCCAGGAAACTTACAGAAAGTCCAAGTCGACATACTGATGTCTCTATGGAATAGAGAATAGAAGGAAGGGAGGGAGCACTGTTCCAGATAATGAAGAAAGTCCTGAGCCTTGAAAGACATTGAAGCAGTGGGAATGGCATCAGGGAAAGGCACAGAAGCATGAAATGCATAGGAGACTCAGAGAAGAACAAATAATTCTGTGGAGATAAAGAGATCAGGTGTCATATCTGGAAAGGGAGGCCATATAAGCTAGCATAAGAAATTTAGGCTTTAACTTGAAAGCTATGGGAATTAAAGAGATTTAAGCAGGAAGGTGCATTTTAGAACATTCACTCTGTCAAATGTGTGGAAATAAACTACAGCAATAGTTCATAACAAACAAAAAGATTATATCAACAGTCTGAGAGGAACTAGGTTGAAACTATAAGAAAGTTAGAATGAACAGTCTGTCAAGGGAATAAAAAAAATATATACAATTTGAAAACCAGCTGAGTATGGAAAGATTGAAAAGAAGTAAATTAAATAGATGAGACTTAATCTCAAGTTTCTCACTTGGGTAACAAAATAACATGTGATGCCTATCACCAAAGTAGGCAAGAGATTTGTCTACCTTGCAAATTGCTATTTGCTGCAATGAACTAAGAAGAGGAATGAGAAGTATGCTGAGTATGCAGTGCTTGTGGAGTGGAAATTGATGTGAAGTAGTCCAGGGCTCAAAGAGCAACTCAGCTCATTCTTTCAGTTAAAAATCTCCACAGCGGGTGCCATCACCTGGGCACTCAGATCTGTTGTTGTTATTGTTATGTGCTGTCGAGTTGCCTGTGACTCATAGTGACCCTATGAACAACATCTCTGGAGCCTGCCCTCTTCTGAGCCAGTCTCACTGACTCTGACTCCTTTTACTTTCAGGAGCATGATGTCCTTTTCCAAAGACTGGTCCCTCTTGGCCACATGCCCAAAGAATGTGAGACAGCTTCAAAATCCTAGCCTCTGAGAGGAAACTTGGCCTCACCTTCTCCAACACAGACATATTTGTTTTCTTGGTGGGCCATGGTATGTTCATGACTCTCCTACAGTACCACAACTCAAAAGCATTGATTCTTCTTCTTTCATCCCTAGTCATTGTCCAACTCTCTGACGCATAGCAAGTAATTGCAAAGACCATGGCCTAGATTAGGCACAACTGAGTCTCTAGACTGGCATCATTGCTTGACAGCACTCTGAAGAGGTCCCTGATAATTGACTCTCCCAATGCAATTCGTCTTCTGATTTCCTGACTGCTGGTGCCAAGAGTGTTGATTGTGGAGCCAAGCAAGCTATAATTATGAAAACCTCAGTCTCTTCTCCATCTACCATGGTGCTGCCAATTGGCCCGGTGGTGAGAATCTTTGTCTTCTTGATGTTGAGTTTCAATCCATATTGAAGAGTGCAGTCCTTGACCTTCTACAACAAACGCTTCAGGCCCTCTTCACTTTCAGCAAGCAAGGTTGTATCATCTGCATAATTCATGTTGTTGATGAGTCTCTCTCCAATCCTCATAAAGCCCAGCTTCCTAAATGGTCTATTCAGCATGTAGATTGAAAAGGTATGGGGGCAGACAGCATCCCTGACTTACTTCTTTCCTAATTATGAACCATGCAGTGTTCCTTGCTCCGTTCTAAGGATTGCTTCCTGGTCCAAGTATAGGTTTTGCATAAGCACAATCAAGTGTCTGGCATTCCCATTCTTCTCAAGGTTGGCCACCATTTGTTATGATCCATGTAGTCAAATGCTTTTGCATAGTCTATGAAACACTGATAGACTTTCCTCTAGTACTCTTTGCTTTTTGCCAAGATCCATCTGACATTGGCAATAATGTCTCTAGTGTCACGGTCTCCTCCAAACCCAGCTTGTATTTCTGGTAGTTCTCTGTACATGTACTGTTCCAGTCATTTATTTATAATCAACAGCAGGATTTTGCTTGTGTGTGATATTAGTTATATTGTTCAATAATTTCCACACTCTGCCGGGTCATCTTTTTTGGAATGGAAATAAATATTGATCTTCCAGTCAGTTGGCCAGGTAGTTGTTCTCCAGATTTCTTGGCATAAATATAGGTTATCTACATGGATTTCACCTGATAATATGTGCTAAGATCTAGAGTCTAAAATAATTGAGACCAGAGGGCAGAAGTCTCAGAAACAAAAGTGGAGAAGAGAAGCAAAAAGGAATAAAGTAACAGACAGAATGGAAGAGATTGAGTTCAGAGTGTGGTCTAGGAAGTCAAGTAAGGAGGAGATTTAGAGGAGGAGGAGGAGACCTTAGCTATAACAAATCTTACAGAGCTGATGTTCTTGTTGTTGTCCTTGTTATATGCCATTGAGTGGTCTACAACTCATAGCGGTGCTGTGAACAACAGCTCTGAACCCTGCCTTATCCTGAGCCATTTTTGGTCTCTCACACACCTACCCCCCCAGATTGCCACAGTCACTGTGTCAATCCATCTTATCCAGGGTTTTCCTCTCCTGCACTGACCTTCTACCCTTTGTCACATGATGTCCTTCTCCGGTCCCTCCTGACTAAATGTCCAAACTATATGAAACAGAATTTCAAAATCTTTGCCTCCAGGGAGCAACCAGGGTCCAGGACAGACTTATTTGCTCTCTTGGCAGTCCACGGTATGTTCAATACTCCTCTTTAGCACCACAACTCAAAGGCATCAGTTCTTGTTCTGTCACCCTCAGTCATTCATTGTCCAGATCACTGATGTACAGAAAGTAATTGTGAATTATAATTATTGATTAGAAAGTGTCTACTTGTTGTTTCCAAGGCCCGATTGTTGCTGTTAAGTAGTGCTGAGTTGACTCCATATCATAGTGACCCCATAAACAATAGATCAAGACTTGTGCCAATATTTTCCTATCCCCACAGCTCTGCTGTGCATAAGCCTATTGTCAAACTATCGCCTTCAGGGTCTTCCTCTCCTTCACCCTCCCTCCACTCTCGCAAGAAGGATGTATTTGTCCCTGGAATGACTTCTTCTGCTTACAAACCAAAAACTGTGAAATGCCTCAAAGAAACATCTTCCTGTTGCTGTTATGTGCCATCAAGTCACTTGTGGCTCACAGCAACCCTATGTACGATAGCCCTGAAACCAGCTCTATTCTGTGCCAACTTTACTGTCTCTGACACACCTACCCTCATTACCCTAGTCGCAGAATTAGTCCATCTCATCCATGGTCTTCCACTCTTTCTCTGTCCCTCCACCCTTCCAAGCATGATATCCCTCTCCAAGGAATTATCATTCCTTGCAACATGCCCAAAGTATGTCAGACAAAGCCTCAGAATTCTTTCCTCCAACTGTTTCACCTTCTCTAGGGCAAACATGTTTGCTCTCCTGGTTGTTGTTGTTGTTATGTGCCGTCCAGTCTCTTGTGACTCATAGTGACCCTATGTCCAACAGCCCTAAACTCTGCTCTGTCCTGTGCCAATCGCACTGTCTCTGACACTCCCATCCCAATTATCTGAGTCACTGGATCAATCCACCTCATAGAGGGCCTTCCCCTTCTGCACTGTACCTCCATCCTCCCAAGCATGATGTCCTTCTCCAAGGACCGGTCTCTCCTCATAACATGTCCAAAGTATGTTAGACGGAGCCGCAGAATCTTTGCCTCCAAGGAGCCACCCGGTTTAACCCTTTCCAGCATGAATCTGTTTGTTTTCCTAGCAGTCCATGGTACTCTCAATACTCTTCTCCAGCACCACAGCTCAAAGGCATCAATTCTTCTTCTATCCTCCTTGGTCACTGCCCAACACTCTGATGCATAATAAGTGATTGAGAAGACCGTGGCCTGCATCAGAAGCACCTTCGTCTCCAGAGAGACACTATTGCTCTTCAGTACTTTGGAGAGGTGAATAACAGCAGACTTTCCCATGGCAATATGCCTGGCTACTGGTGCCAACAGTGTTGACTGTGGATCCAAGCAAACTAAAGCTGTGAACAATCTCAATCTCTTCCCCATCCATCCTGATGCTGCCAAGTTGTACCAAGAAATCTGGAGAATAACCACTTGGCCAAATGACTGGAAGAGATCTATATTTGTTCCCATCCCAAAGAAAGGTGACCCAACAGAGTGTGGAAACTACAGAACAATCTCATTGATTTCACATGCAACCAAGAATCTACTGAAGATTATCCAAAAACGACTGGAACAGCACATCAGCAGAGAATTGCCAGAAGTCCAGGCTGGGTTTAGAAGGGGTTGTGGTACTAGGGAAATTGTATCTGATGTTAGATGGATCTTAGCTGAAAGCAGAGAATGCCAGAGGAATATCTATCTGTGTTTCATTGACTATGCAAAGGTGTTTGACTGTGTGGATCATACCGAACTATGGCTGACTCTGAGAAGAATGGGAATCCCAGAACACTTGATCATTCTAATGCGAAACCTATACTTGGACCAGGAGGCAGTCGTCAGAACAGAGCAGGGAAACACTGCATGGTTCAAAATTGGGAAGGGCGTACGCCAGGGTTGCATCCTATCTCCATACGTTTTCAACCTGTATGCAGAACATATTATCAGGGAGGCTGGGCTCTATGAGGAGAAATGTGGGGTCAAGATTGGTGGAAGATCTATCAACAATCTGCGTTATGCGGATGACACAACCCTGCTTGCTGAAACTGAGGAGGACCTGAAGCACCTGCTGCAGAGTGTCAAGGACTTCAGCCTCCAATATGGATTGAGGCTCAATGTCAAGAAGACAAAGATTCTCACCACTGGACCAATTGGCAGCATCAGGAGGGATGTTCTCCTGGTAGTCCATGGTATATTCAATATACTTCTCCAGCACCATAGCCCAGCATCAATTCTCTTCCTATCATCCCTAGTCATTGTACAGCTTTCTGATGCATAGTAAGCAAATGTAAAGACTATTCCCTGTATCAGGCATACTTTAGACTCCAGAATGACATCGTTCCTCTTCAGTACTCTCGAGAAGTCCCTGACAACTCACTTTACCATTGCAATTCTTTTTTTTTTTTCCTTTCTGGCTACTGGTACCAAGAGCATTGATTGTGGAAGCAAGCAAACTAAAACTGTTAACAATCTCAATCTCCTCATTGTTTACCAGGATGCTGCCAATCGGCCCAGTGATGAGGCTCTTTGTTTTCTTGATGTTGAGTCCTTGACCTTCTGCAGCAAACGTTTCAGGTCCTCCTCAGATCCAGTATGCAGGGTTGTGTCATATGCATAATGCAGATTGTTGCTAGATCTTCCACCAATCCTGATGCCACAATTCTCCTCATAGAGCACAACCTTCCAGGTAATCTGTTCTGCATATAGATTGAAAAGGTATGGAGACAGGATACAACCCTGTTGTACACCCTTCCCGATTTTAAACCATGCAGTATCTCCTTGCTCTCTTATGACCACTGTCTCCTTGTCCAAGTGTAGGTTTCTCAAAAGCACAATCAAATCCCCCTTATTCTCAGAGTCAGCCACAGTTTGTTATGACCCACGCAGTCAAATGTCTTTACATACTCGATGTAACACAGATAGACATTCCTCTGGTACTCTCTGCTTTTAGCCAAGATTCATCTAACATTAGCTATAATATCCCTTGCACCACACCCTCTTCTAAACCCAGCCTGCACTTAGGTGCCCTTTTTCCAAGACATATTTGTTTCTTCTTTTAGAAATTCATCATATGCAAAATATGGTCTTCATCAACACCATAACTCAGAGCCATCAATTCCTCTTCAGTCTTCCTTATTTAATGTCCAAATTTCAAATACTAATGAAACAACCAAAAATTAGATGGCTTGGGTCAGCATAAGTTAATCTTTATAGTGGCATCCTTGCTCTTCGACAATTGAAAGAGGACCCTGACAACTTATTTTCCCGATGCAGATATGGAATTGTTTGACTTCTTAACTGTTGCTTCCATAGATGCTGAATAGCGATTCAGGTAAAATATCCTAGAAACCTATAATCTTGTTTACATTTCTCATGATATTTCTTATTTGCTCCAGCTGTGAGAATGTTTATTTTCTTTATCTTGTTGAGGATATGTTAATGCAAAAGGAGTAGCTGTAAAAAAATGGAAATTCATTGTCTCATAGTTTCTGGGGTCTAGATTTCAAAAATTAAGAGGTCAGCAGAGCCATAATGTCTCTGAAGGATCTAGGCAGTCCAAATTTTAACCTAGGCTTTAGTAGTCCCAGGTGTTTCTCTGACAAACTCTGTGTCTCCTCCATCATTCAGATTGAATCAGAACCCACCCAAAGCCAATCCAGTATGACCTCATGTTATAGTAACTAATAACATCTTCACAATACTATTTCTGAAAAGATTTCACAGATTGAAGATAAGACTTCAGCATATGCTACTGAAAGAAACCATACAAACTATAGCAATGCCACAACCATTTCCAAGGGACTGGGCATAAATAGGATTTTTAAAAGTAAAGGCAGATAGTACAGACTATTTTTCAATACAGTGGCTAGAAAGAGGATGCCCTGATTTTGGGCTTTAGTTGGAGAAATACAACTTGTTTTCATGCTTCTTCCAGGCAAAGAGGCTAATTTTAGAGTGAGAACAAATTGAGCATGTTTACAAGGTGTTGAGAAACCAGTGAAGAGAAAAATGTCTTAAATATAGAAAGGGGTGTTCTAGTGTTCAACTGCTGCTGTAACAGAATTACCACAAGTGGATGACTTTGACAAATAGAAATGTCTTTTCTCACAGTTTAGGAAGCTAGAAGTCTAAATTCAAAGCACTAGTTCTAAGGAAAAGTTTTCTCTGTCAGCCCTGAAAGTCTTGGCATCATCTTAACATGATTTCTCCTCTGCTGGCTCTTTTCATCTTTTATGTCTCAAAAGAGATTGGCAGAAGGAACACCCCTTAGTAATCATGTTTCACTAATAGTATATAGCAAACCAACTCAAAATGGATTACAATCATGGGGCATAGAAGATGTGCTTTACAACACCTAATTCTGTCCTCAGCATTTTAACCCTCATTGTTGTTAGGTGCCAGTGAGGCAAGTGTGACTTATATCAACCCTATGAACAACAGATCTGAATCCTGTCTTATCCTGTGCCATCCTCACACTTCCTGAAACAATAGAGTACATTGTAGCCATCAGTCTCAATCTACTTGGTTGAAAGTCTTTCTGACCCTCTACCTTTCTGAGCATCATGTCTCTCTCCATGCTCGAAATATGTGAGGTAAAGCCTTATCATCTTTGCCTCCAAACAGCACTCTTACTGGACCTTATTTGTTTGTTCTTTTGGCAGTTCATATAATGCTCAGTGCTCTTCTCCAACACCACAGCTCAAAGCCATCAATCCTTCTTCTGTCATTCTTATTCACTGTCCAGTTCTCAAATGCATAGCAATTTATCAGAAAGACCTTGGCCTGTATCAAACATACCTTAGTCCTCAAACTGACATCATTACTCTTCAATAATTTGGAGATGTCTCTAACTGCAGACTTTCCCACTATAATAGATGTCCTAATTCCCTGACTGCTGGTAGGAAAGGTGTTAACTGTGGATCCAAGTAGGACAAAGTTGTTGGCAGTTTCAATCTTCCCTCCATTTATCATGTTACCTATCTGACCAGTTGTAAGAATCTTTGTTGTCTTGACATTGAGAGGCAATCCATGTTGAAGACTGTATTCTTAGATCTTCTGCAAAAAGTGCTTCAAGTTCTCCTTCTTCTTCTGCAACAAGTGCTTCAAGTTCTCCTTCTTCCAGCAAGCAAGATGTGTCATCTGTATAACATAGGTTATCGATGAGTCTTCCTCTGATCGTTCAATGGATCTGATCCTCCATTGCCACATTCCTTTTCATAGAGTCCAGTTTCTCAAATAATTTGCTCCACATACAGATTGAATAGGTGTAGAGACTACAATCCTAATGCACTCTCTTCTTAATTTTAAACCATGTAACCTTGTTCTGTTTGCACAATACACTCCTAGTCCAAGTATAGGTTTCTCATGGGCTCAAGTAAGTGCCCTGGGATTCCCATTCTTCACAATGTTACCCATAACTTGTTATGATCCACACAGTCAAATGTCTTTGCATAATCAATAAAGAAGAACAGACACTCTTCTAGTATTCTATTCTAGTATACTTTCAGGAGCCATCTGATATCAGCAATGATATCCTAGGAGTCACAACGTCTTCTAAATCCTACCTCAAATTCTGGAAGTTCCCTATCAATGTACTCTTCTAGCCATTTTTGAATGATCAACAATATTTTACAAGTTATATTAATGATATTGTCCAATAGTTTCCACATTTAGTTGGCTCACTGTTCTTGGGAATGAGAACAAATATGAACTTCTTCCAATCTATTGGCCAGACAGCTGTCCTCAAATTTCCTGGCATAGACTGGTGAGTGTCTTCAGGGTTCTATCTGTTAATTGAAACAAGTCATTTTAGTATCCAATCTATTCCTGGGGCAATTTTTTTTACAATGTCATCAGTGCAACTTCCTCTTCCTCCTTCATTATCATTGGCTCCTGTTTGTATGGTACATTCTGTAATTTTTCAGTGTCAGTCAATTCGTTTTGGTACAGTGACTCTGTATTCCCTCCTTCTTTTGATGCTTTCTGGGTCATTCAATATATTGCCTATTGTTGTTGTTGTTTAGTGCCATTGAATCATAGATGACTCATAGCGACCCTATAAATGAAAGACCTGAATACTTGTATAACTTTCAATCATTTCTCCAAGCTCATAGAGTTTCCAGAGGCAAGATATTTTAGAGGTGGATGCTACTCCTGCTTCCAAACTTGTTTTAATTGGGAATCTCCACCAAACACTGTCCACTATGGGTAACCATTATCATATTTGACACATTTGTCACAGTGTTTAGCATCACAGCAACTGTGAGTTGCCTCTGTACAACAAATGGACACACCAGTGCTATACCACTTAGAAGAATATTTGACCAAAACTAATTAAAACTAGGCCTGAGAGCCACAGATTAAAATGGCCTACCTTTGGCTTAGTATTATTATCTTTTAATATTGTGAGGCTTAATCTGATTTTTCAGTTTTCTCAGCCTGAGAAATGAAGAACTAATTGTTTTTTCATTCTTCCCTTTAGGTTTCTGAATGTTTTATTATAATACTTTGCTGTTTCGTCTCAACAAAAATTCCCTTTGAAATCTTCTGTTCACCTCTTTTACTTAGGCATATTTTCCCAATTTTCAGACTCTCTTCTGACATCCATTTCCATTTTTTCTTTCTCCTCTGTATTTGTAATGAACTTTTGGTTTCCTCATGGATAATATTTTCATATTATCATACAACTCATCTGGTATCAGGGTCCTGTCCCGATAGATATACCAAAACAGTTCCACTGAGAGAAGGGAACAAGGAGTAAATGAAGACGCAGAGAGGCTATCACTGATGATGACTAGCAAACCTTTATTCTCTAGACGAAGTATATATAGGTTTCTAGAAACATGCCTGCAGGGGTAATCGCATTATCTCTTATCTGTCAGAGATGTTTACTGTCAGGTCAAACATTCCCAGACCTCAACACAAAACAAAGATATCACATTCCTCAATTCTGAGACCTTTGGTCACTCCCTATTAATAAGCATTATGCTTCATTGAGTTGTTTACTGTCAAGCAGATGGTCAAGCCAAGATGGGTGGTCCTGCTGGTTTTGCAATGCATGTTAATCTTGCTTTGCAAGTTAGTCAGGCCCCTGACAATCTGGCTTTTGATCACTGGTGTTCAGTGTTCCAAACCTATTCTTAAGATGATTTTGAAATTCAGATAGACTCGATTTAATATCAAATTTTTGCTCTCATGGGCTTATTTTCCTTTTTTTCAACCTTAATTTGAATTTGCACATGAGTAACTGAGGGTCTGACCCACTGTCCGTCCCTGGCCTAACTCTGACTACCAATCTTGAGCTTCTCCATAGATTCTTTCCACAGATGCAGTCAACCTAACTCCTATGCAGCCCATCAGGTGAGGACCATGTGTAAAGTAACAATTTATATGTTTTTAAAAAGATATTAGCAACGAATAAATCATTGAAAATATAAAATTCAATCATTCTATTTCCACCCTCAATTTCTATCACCAAGCCCATATTCCTTCTTCACTGTTTCCTACTTTTGCATTCCTGTCACCAGTTATCATTAATATATCTTGATTGCCTTTTCAGCCAATTTAGGACTGTACTGTAAGATTTGGTAATTTTTTTTTTCAATTTCTTCTCCTTTGGTTCTAGATATAGGTGCATATATTTGAATAATAATCATATTAATGGTCTTCCTTTATGTGTATAGATAATATCCTATCACTCACGACATTGTATTTCAGGATAGAAACTGAAATTAACTTTTTGACTATGAACATAACACTGTTCTTCTTCCGTTTTTTCATCCCCAGCATGATATACCATATGATTATCTGATCCAAACTGGTCACAGTTTGTTCATCACATCTCACTAATGCTTAATATGTCAATACTCATGTGTTCCATTTCATTTTTAACAATTTCTAGTTTTTCAACATTCAAGCTACGTACATTTCACGTTCCAATTATTAAATGAGATTTACCAGTCTTTTTCTTCATTTTGATTGTCTTTCAATCTGAGCTTTACCACTGTTACAATAACTGTCCACATTCCTCTACTGTTCATAGAGTTCTCAGAGGCCTATTACTTTAAAAGTGGATGACTAATCCTGATTCCTACTCTGTCTTAATCTGGACCTCTACTAAAACCTGTCCACCAAGGGTAACCTTCGTGGCAATTGACACACCAGTGGAAAAAAATTCAGTATCACAGCAAACCACAAGTTATCACAGTACAACAAACTGATAGACAAGTTCTGTACCAATTAGAACAATGTTCTTCACAAACACAACAATCAATAGCCCTCGGCCCCTGACATTTATGCCCTTGCCACATTTCACATGAAAGACAGTTACATCGATCCTAAGAGGTAAACACAGGAAAGATAGCAAAGGATCAAAAAGTAAGCTGAAGATTAGCTGTAAATAGAAGCTTCTCCCCTAAGACTAGAAAGGAAGAAGTGGAAATGTGAGGGAGCATGAAGTTTGTACCACTTCAACTTCAATTACCTTTGAGACTTACAAGGTCCTTTCAGCAACTAAGAGATGAAAGAGCAGGTGTGGAATAAAGAGCTTAAAGAGAGTAATAAAGTCTGTGATAACTATGGGAAGATCAGGTGAGAAAACTGATCAAAGAAAGATAAAGGTCTAAATAATAACCTCTTGCCAACAACTATAGATGATTTATTTGAGGCTGAAGACAATCAAGTAATGTGAGTTGCATGATTTTCCCCAATACCCCTTAATTCATGTTTTAAAAAAGACACCTTTTGTTGGGATAAATTGTTGTCAAAGATCTGTTTAAAGTGTTAAATAACAAGGTTTCCAGTTTAAAGACTAACTGAAGGCAGGCTAAAGCCATGGTGTTTTCAATTGCTTCAGACACATGTGAAAGCTGAACAATGAATAAGTAAAGATTTAGTGTCTTTGAATTGTGGTACTTCTATGGTACTAAATAACCCATGGACTGCAAAAAGAAAAAAATTCTAAGAGATCTGTCTTTGAGGAAATGCAACCAAATTCTCCCTGGAAGCAAGGATAGGGTGCGCTGTCAGAAGGGCAAGACCCTGAAAAGGAGGAATCAATCTGGGGAAAGTAGAGGACCAGAAAAAGAGAGAAAGACTATCAACAAATGGATTGACACAGTGACTGTATCAATGGGCTCAAGAATGGTGGATATCATGTGGATGGTGCAGGGTAGGACAAGGTTTCAACCTGTAGTTCAGAGAGTTGCTATGAATATGAATCACATTTGATTCCATGGCACATAACAACAATAATATATAAATTTTGCAGTCTGCAATGGATCAAATATGGAGCCAAGATGCATTAAAAGTAGTGTGTGGAATGCAAAAGTTGAAAACAAAAAGAAGGACTTATATTCAGAAAATATGGACTTGCTGACAAAAATGAGGCTGGAGATTGCACGGTAGAATTTATTATAATCAATGATTTATCTATTTATTGCAAATAACTTTTTAAAAATGCTTATTATATACATGAACCTCAATTAGTGGACCACACAGAAATAAGATTGACTGCACATGTGCAAAGAATCCATGGAGAAGAAGTTCAACATCAGAGTCAAAACTAAGCCAGGGCTGACTATGGAATAGATCAGCAATTTATCACAAACACATCATGATTGAAGTTGAAAAAAAATTAAAGTCTACAAGAAGCAAAGTACAATCTTGAATTTATCCTATCTAGATGACACAACCCTGCTTGTTGAAACTGAGGAGGACCTGAAGCACTTGCTGCAGAAGGTCAAGGACTGCAGCCTTCTATATAGATTGAAGCTCAACATCAAGAAAACAAAGATTCTCACCACTGGGCCAATTGGCAGCATCAGTATGGATGGTGAAGAGACTGAGATAGTTAACAGTTTTAGTTTACTTGGTTCCACAGTCAACACTCTTGGTAACAGCAGCCAGGAAATCAAGAGAAGAGTTGCACTGGGAAAGTCAGCTATGAGGGACCTCTCACGAGTACTGAAGAGCAATGACGTCAGGCTGGAGACTAAGGTGCTCCTGATCCAAGCTATAGTCTTCTCAATTATGTGCTATGTGTCAGATAATTGGACAGTGAATAGAGATGATAGAGAGTTAATGCCTTTGAGCTGTGGTGCTGGAGAAGAGTGTTGAATATATCATGGACTTCTAGGAGAACAAACAGGTTTGTCCTGGAGAAGGTGAAGCCGGAATGTCCCTGGAGTCAAGGATTCTGAAGCTTTGTTTGACATACTTTGGGCATGTTGCAAGGAGGGACTGGTCCTTGGAGAGGGACATCATGTTTGGCAGAGTGGCGGGGCAGCAAAGGAGAGGAAGACCTTCGATGAGATGGATAGATTCTGTGAGTGGAGTGGTAGGAATGAGTGCTTTTGAGATGGCTTGGTTGGCACAGGATAGAATGGCGTTTAGAGCTCTTGTACATAGGGTCTCTATGAGTCGCAAGTGACTCAATGGCACATATCAACAACAACCACAAATTGAAAACTATCTCAAGGCCTCCCCTTCATATTTCTTTTCAAGAAGGGAGGTACATCCCTTTGGCATGTATCTTTCCAATAATTCTGTCTTTATTTCTTACCTGTAATAAAAATCTCAAAAATAGATTTGATGCATCAAACATTAATTATCTAAGACCAGATGAGCTGTAGCATGGCATCAAAGATATTATTCATGAAGGAAGCAAAAAGTCATTATAAAGTCAAGGGAGAAAGAAAAGATCAAAAAAGATGTCAGAACAAACTCTGAAATTTGCACTTGAACATTATAGTATTGTTATGTACTGTCAAGTCAGAACTGAAACCAACCAGCCAACCAGTTTTCAGAGGCAATAAAAGTTATACATGAGGAAAGTGCCCATCTTTCTCTCTGCAGAAGCTTGTTGGATTTGAACCAGATGTCTCTGTGTTGGCAGTCCAACTTCTTATCATTAAGTCAGCAGAGCTTCCTGCACTAGAACCTAGAGAGTTCAAAACAAAAGGAAGGAATTATGATGTAAAATAAATGAACAGAAGATTCCATAGAGCTCAAGAAGGCAATGCAAAGTACTAGAGCAAAATATGCAAAGACCTGGAGTCAGGAAACCAAAAGGGAATATATAATATGCTCATCATTTCTCACTGTTGAAAGAATTGAAGAATGAATACAAACCTTAGTTGCAACACTGAATAATTATATTATTAAACTCCTTAGTGATGTAGAAAGTGTCAAAAGAATATGGAAAGAATCTGGAATATTTACACAATGGAATACTATGCAGCATTGAAAAACAAAGGAGTCATGAAATATTATGCAAAATGGATGACCCTGGAGAGCATTATACTGAGTGAAATATCTCAGTCACAAAAGGACAAATATGGCATAGGGCCACTATTGTAAAATGGGACTGACATCAGGGTTGAGAGAAGACAGAGAAGGAGGGGAGGAATAATGTATACTACATTGAAACAATGAGGGAGATAACTGTTTACAAGGGATATGTGATTGGGTATTATTGTCATGACAGGAGTCCAGAATAAAGGCTGCGTAGTGGAGTGGACTTAGGGGGACAGATTGCATAACAATGAAAGAGTTTTTCTTCTTCTTTTCAAGGAGAAGAGTGAATCAGGGGGAGGGAGTGGGCAGTGAGAAAACTGCAACAATGAATGACTGGAAACCCTAAGTCTCTGTAAACTTTCATTAAAATTAATTTAAAAAAAGAATATGGAAAGGATACAGAGTCACTGAAGGAATAAGAATTGGTGGACACCAGACCACTTCAGGAATTAGCATATGCTCAAGGACCTGTGGTTATAAATGAAGAAGTTCAAACTGTACTGAAAGTATTGACAAAATAAGGCCCCAGAAACTTATGGAATACCAACCGACATGCTTCAACAAGCAGATGAACCCAGGATGTGTTTATTAGACTATGACTAAAACCTGGAAGACAGCTTCCTGGCCAACTGACGGGAAGAGTTCTGTATTTATTCCCATTTACAAAGAAAGACCTAACATAATGTGAAAATCATGGAATAATGTCAATAATATCACATGAAAATAAAGTCTTGTTGAAAATTATTCCCAAACTGCCAGAAATTCCAGCTGGCTTCAGAAGAGACCCTGATGACGTATATTATTGCTGATATCATATGGAGCAAAACTGAAAGAAGAGAATACCAGAAAGATGGTTATATGTGTTTCATTGACGATGCAAAGATGTTTGTATGAATCATGAAAGTTATGGCTGACACTGAGAAGAATTGTAATCCCAGAACACTTAAATGTGCTCATGTGAAACCTATACATAGACTAAGAAGCTGATGTCCAAACACAACTAAAGAACACTGCATGGTTTCAAATCAGAAATGGTGTGCATAGTATCTTTTCTCCGTATGTATTTATTCAATCTGTATTCTGAGCAAGTTACTGGAGGAAACGAAATTTGGAAAATATGAAGAAGAATGTAGTATGAGGATGGAAGGAAGACTCATTAACAGATGACAGAACCTTATTTGTACAAAGTGTAGAGGACTTGAAGCACTTACTGCAGAAGAACAACCTTCAGTATGGATTACATCTTAACATCAATTAAACAAAAATCCTTACCATTGGAATGACAGAAAACATCATGGTAGATGGAGAAAACATTGAAGCTGTCA
>NW_006399852.1:7824662-7825828 GCF_000299155.1 Elephantulus edwardii
TAAAGGCATCAATTCTCTTTTTCAGTTCTCTGATGCATAGCAACCAATTGTGAAGACTATGGCCTTCATTAGGCTCACCTTAGTTTCCAGATTGATTTTCAGTACTCTGGAGAGGTCCTTGACAGCCCACTTTCCCAAGGAAATTTGGTTCCTGATTTCTTGGCTGCTGGTACCAATAGTGTTGACTGTGGAGCCTAGCAAACTAAAATTGTTAATAATCTCAATTTCTTTGTCATCCATCATGGTGCTACTAGTTGACCCAGTGGTGAGAATTTGTTTCCTTGATGTTGAGCTTCAGTATATATTGAAGGTTGTAGTCCTTGACCTTCTGCAGCAAGCACTTCAGGTCCTCCTCAGTTTTAGGAAGAAGGGTTATGTCATCTGCCTAACACAGGTTGTTAATGAATCTTCCTCTAGTCCTGATGTCAAAATTCTTCCTCATTCAGCCTAGCCTCCTGGATGATCTGTTCTGCAAACAGATCAAAAAGGTACAGAGATAGGACATATCCCTGGCGTACAACCTTCCTAATTTTGAACCATGCTGTGTCTCCTTGCTCTATTCTGATGATGGCCTCCTGGTCCAAGTACAGGTTTTGCATAAGCACCATCAAATGTTCTGGGATTCCAGTTGTTCTCAGAGTCAGCCACAGTTTGTTGTGATCCACACAGTCAAACGCCTTTGCATAGTCAAGGAAACATAGAGAGACTTTCCTCTGGTACACTCTGCTTTCAGCCAAGATCCACCTAACATTAGCTACAATATCTCTAGTACCACAGCCTCTTCTAAACCCAGCCTGCACATTTGGCAGTTCTCTGTTGATCTACTGCTTGTCATTTTTGGATAATTTTCAGCAGAATCTGGCTTGCATGTGATATTAATGATATTGTTCAATAATTTCTGCACTCTATTGGATCACCTTTCTTTGTAAGGAGAACAAATATAGCTCTCTTCCAGTCAGCCTGCCAAGTGGTCGTCATCCAGATTTCTCTGTACAACTTGGTGAGCACACCCAGGGCAGTGTCTGTTGAAATATGTTAATTGGTATGCTGTCAATTCCTGGACCTTTTTTCCCCCCAGTTCTTTAATAGGAGCTTGAACTTCTTCGTTCATCACCACAGACTCTTGCTCATGTATTGTTGCATAAAATTCTTCCCTGTCAGCCAAT
>NW_006399852.1:7827093-7838234 GCF_000299155.1 Elephantulus edwardii
ATGATGTCCCTCTCCAAGGACCTGTCTCTCCTTGCAACATGTCCAAAGTATGTCAGACGAAGCCCCAGAATCCTTGCCTCCAAGTGGCAACCTGGTTTAATCCTCTCCAGTCTGAATCTGTTTGTTTTCTTAGCAGTCCATTGCACATTCAATACTCCTCTCCAGCACCACAGCTCAAAGGCATCAATTCTCCTTCTGTCCTCGCCAATAACTAGTATGTCAATATATATATGTGTTCCATTTCTTTCTTATCAATGTCCAATTTTCCTACATTCATGCTTCCCACATTCCACATTCCAATCACTAATGTCTTCTTACAACTCTTTCTCCTTCTTTGTGTTTCCATAGTTGAGGTCTCAACCATGTCTGCCATATCTGCTAGTCTAAGTGTACTCTCTATTGTATGTAGGGTTTTCGAAACCCTGCTATTTCAGAAGTGAATGGCCAATCCTTTTTCCTAGTCTGTCTTAATTTGAATGCTCAGATTTAGAATAGCATTTGACAGACAAGCATTTCACAGAAAGGAGCAGACAAAAGATATTTCCCCAATTATAAAAGCAACCAATAGATTCAGTGTTGCTACTCGCCTTTGGTACGTGTATCTTGACCCACCCCATCCCTTCTACTCCTGCCCACACCATTCAACACATCTCTCCCCTTATCCAACCCTTGATATGATGGCCTAAGTCTCAAGCCATTGGGGCTTCAATGATTCTGAACACCTCGCACTGTTGCCAGGTTTTTATGCTTTGGCCAGTATCTCTTGAGTTGAGGAGTCTCTAGTCCAAACACCAGGTATTAGTATCAGGGAAGTCTTCCTATCTCAGACGGTTCTGAGGAAAAGTCCTTTGCCATCGCACATACATTGAGCATGATGTTATGAGCAGTCAGTCCTTGAGAAAAGGTGTCATGGTTGGAAAGGTAGAGGGACAGCATAGGAGAGGAAGACTCTCAACAAAATGGATTAACACAGTGACTGTAACAGTATTGTTATTATGTGCCTGAGACTCTATGCACAATAGTTTTGCCCTATCCTGAGCCAATCTGTCTTCAGCACACCCTGCTCCCCATTATACCAGTTACTGGGTCTATCCATGTCATCCAGGGTCTTCCTCCTCTGCCCTGTTACTCCACCCTTCAAAGCATGATGTTCTTCTCCAAGGACTAGTCTCTTCATGACACATGACCAGAATGTGTGAGGCAGAGCTTCAAAATCTTCGCTTCCAAGAAGCAACTGGTTTCATCCTTTTCAGGACAGATCTGTTTCTTCTCTGGGAAGTCAATGGGTATGTTCAATATTCCTCTTCAGCTCCACAACTCAAAGGCATTAATTCTTCTTTCATCCTTAGTCATTGTTCAGCTCTTTGATGCATAGCAAGTAGTTGCAAACACTACGACCTAGATCAGGCACACCTTCATTTCTAGACTGACGTTTTTGCTCTTCAGCACTCTGGGATGTCCCTGACAGCATATTTTCCTAATGTAATTCATCATTTGATTTTCTGACTATTGGTACCAAGAGCATTGATTGTAAAAGGTAACAAACTGAAATTGTTAACAATTATAATCTCTTCTCCATCTATCATGATGCTTTCAATTGGTCCAGGGGTGAGAATCTGTTTTCTTCATGTTAAGCTTTAATCCATATTGAAGGCTGCAGTCTTTGACATTCTGAAACAAACACTCATGTCCTCCTCAGTTTCATCAAGCAAATATTCCAACTCAGGGATGAGTTTGTTCTTCAAGTTTTTCCACTTAAGGGATGCTCAACAAGTTCATCCCTTTTGATTTTCAAACTCCATGTTTTTGCACATTTCATTATCATTCTTTGTTTTGTCTTTCCAACTTGACTTTTGATAACTTTTATTCAGCTCCTTTATTTCCTAATTTCCTCCCTGTGCTTTGTCTTCTCAGCATTCTTGTGCAATATTCAGAGTCTCTTCCAACATCCATCTCGTTCTCTTCTTCCTCCTCTGTCTTTGTAGTGACCTTCTGTATTCTTCATGGATGATATTCTTTATATCCTCTCACAGCCCATCTGGTCTTTGCTTATTAGTGTTCGAGGCCTCACACCTGTTCTTGAGGTAGATTTTCATCTTAAGTGTATCAGAGATGGTGAAGATGGTGCCGGGTAGAGCAAGTTTCAAATCTCATTTGGTTTCTATGTGTCATACTTGACTCAAGGGCACTTACAAATACATGTTGTTGTTAGGTACTAATGAGTTAGAGTTGACTCACAGCGGACACTCTAGTGGGTTTTCAGAGGCTGTAAAACACACAAGAGTACCCTATCTTTCATGGAGAAGGTAACGGGTTTTAACCCTCATGCTTTGGGTTGGCAATGCAATTCCCACTAGGCCACTCACTCATTGCTGTCAAGTTGAAACTGACTTATAGCTCACACCCACAATCCATTGCCATCAAAGTAGATTCCAATTTATGGTGAGGTGACATCAGGTTTTAAAGCAATATATAATTTACACCAAAGGAAACTGCTCATTTTTCTCTCAGAGAGAACCTGACAGGTTTTAATCCCTGATCTTTAAGTTCAGAGTGCAGCATGCTACAGACCCTGACACTGCTGTTTTTGTTGTTGCTGCTGATTGTCATCGAGTTGAGCACGACTCATAGCAACCCTATGAACAGAAGACCTGAAGCCTTTCTATATCTTCATTTATCCAAGTTCATAGAGTTTCCAGAAGCATGTTGTTTAGGAAGTGGATGCCACTCCTGCTTCCAAACTTGTCTTAAACTGGTAGCTCCACTAAATACAGTCCACCATGGGTAACCGTTATGGCATTTGACACCCCAATATGGCACAAGGTTCAGCATCACAGCAACCCCAGGTTACCTCAATACACTACATTGAGAGAAGAGTGCTGTACCACTTAGAAGAATGCTCCTCCAAAATATAACAAATGACTTTTAAATACAAAGGCCCTACCTGATATCTTATTGACTCTAAAAAAGAGGCTTAAATAAAACAACAAATATAGAATGTTTTTGTTGATGTAACATTGAGTTGCCTGTGAGCAGACCCTACATACAGCAGCTCTGAACCCTTCCCTGTCCTGAGCTAGTCTCACTAGCTCAGACATGTCCCCATTAACCCAGATGCTGTATCAACCCATCTCATCCTAGAGTTCCATATACATACACACACACCCCTGCAGCTATGAGCTGTCACAGTGGAATTGATTTATAGTTACCCTCCAGAGGTTTTCAGAGGCTGTAAATTGCACAGAAGGAGAGTTCCCACCTTTCTCCCACAGAGCAAATGGAGGACTCAAACACCTTGTCTTTGAGTTGGCAGTGTAACTCCTTACTATTAAGCCAACAGAGCTTCCTGATCTAAGAGCTATACAGAGAAAGAGAGAGATGCAGCCAAAAGAAATGATCATGAGCCTGCAGAAGTTGACAAATCCAGTTTCATGCTAGCTGTAGAGAGTGGATAATCTACAGGTGAAAAGTGAGGCAGGAACCACAGAGGTGATGAGCCAGGTGCAAGATAGAGATCAAGTGAACCAATATTACTAGACTTTCCTTATATACTTTATGCAAGCCACACTTCCAGTGAAATTCATTCTCAATTGATGAAACTCCACAGCGAGTCCTATCAAAGGAATGATTACACTGTGTCAGACCTCACCAAGGAAATGATCACATAACAATGACAAACAGAGGTATCCAAGAAACTTTAAGCATCACAGTCAGTATCTTCAGAGAAAAGGTGATAAATATACACACGTGCAAACATGCACACACAAAGACTTTTTTACATGATGTAGGTCATACATGTGTCCATTTGCCATACAGAGGTAACCTGTGGTTGCTGTGAAGTTGAATACCGTGACACTGATGTGTCGAATGCGAAAATGGTTACCCATGGTGGACTGTGTTTGGTGGAGCTCCCCAATTAAAACAAGCTTGGAAGCAGGAATGGCATCCACTTCTGTGATAGCTTGCCTCTGGAAATCCTATGAACCTGGAGAAAGAATGAAAGTCACTCAAGTGTTGAGGACTCTCCTTCATAAGGTCACTACGAGTCACCTACAACTTGATGGCACTCAACAACAACAGTTAGTTCCCTGTGTATAGCAAAAACATGACTGTAAAGACAAGGCTGCTAGTAGAGAGGCAGTAGTGTCTGACCTGTAATAAACTCCTCAAGGAGTATCTACTCCTGTCAACATCACCAACAGCCAATTCCTATGAGGTAAGACATGTATGTCCACAGGCATGTCCGTACCGTAGCTCTTGCTACTCTACTACTAGTTTAGCTGATCCGTTGCAATGGCCACACAGAACTCCTAAATAATACTCAAAATGATGGAGTTTTGAAGGGAATTGTAACAGGCAATCACTTAAGTGAGGAACACTTAGGATAAAGGCACTCTGACACTGGTCTTTACAGCTCTTGGTCCTGCCCCATACTTAGTCAAGGTCTGCAAAATTCTTTCAGTTCAGGGGTGGGGTTTGGGGGTGTGCAGGGGGGGGATTGTGTACCAATGAAAGAGTTTTTATTTTGCTTTTCAAGGAGAGGAGCGAACGGGGTGGGGGGGAGAAAAGTGCAACAATGAATGAATGGAATTCCAAAATCTCTATAGATGTTCATTGAAATGAAAAGAAAAAATTAAAAAAAAATATATGGAGTTTTAAAATAAGAAAAAAAATTCTTTCAGTTCTACCAATTATGCACCCTCCTCTACTTCTCACTTTCACAGTAAGCCTAGGTCAAGTTACGTGACTCTAGTTCCAAGAACCAGTGGATCCAGTTCAGCTGCCACACACCATCTGTGGTTACTAACCACCTCTGCTGTGCTGTTGCCATGTCTCAAGCTCATTCCAACTCATACAGGAAGTCTGGGCCCAAAGGTGGCACTTTCTGGTTCTTCTTTCTTGACAGTAGTGGGATTCCTGTTTTCTGTCACTGAACCTGCTGAATTTGAGCTTAGGGAACTGGCAAAACTTCCCAATCTCTTCTTCAGTGCTCTACATTCTCTATTTACCACATGTGCATTATTAGCTTACTATCTAACACCACTTATAGAGTCACAAACACCTCACAATAGGTATAGTCCTACCAAGCCTTCAATATGGATTGTATCTCAATATCAAGAAAACCTTCCCATCAGGCCAATTGATAGAATCATGATAGATGGAGAAAAGACTGAGGTTGTTAATGATTTTATCTTGCTCAAATCCACAGACAACACTCTTGGCACCAGCAGTCAGGAATTCAAAAGATGAGTTGCTTTGGGCAAATCTGCTGCCAGAAAACTCTCCAGAGTGCTAAAGAGCAAAGATGTTAGTCTAGAGACTAAGGTGCACCTGATTCAGGCCATAGTCTTCTCAGCTGCTTATTTTGCATCTGAGAGCCAAACAATAAATAATAATCACAAAAGAAAAATTGATGCCTTTGGGTTGTGGTGCTGGAGAAGAGTAGTGAACATGAACTGTCAAGAGAACAAGTAGATCTGTCCTGGAGAGGGTGAAACCAGTTTGCTCCTTGGAAGCTAGGATTTTGAAGTTCTGTCTCACATACTTTGGAGAAGTATATCATGGTGAGAAGAGTAGAGGATCATTACAGGAGAGGAAGGCCCTGGAGACAATTCCCACAGCAACTGTGACAATGGGTTCAGGTGTGTTGGAGATAATGAGGTTGGCTCAGTAAGAGACAAGGTTCAGAGCCATTGCTAAAAGGTCACCATGAGTCTTAGCCAACTTGACAGCACATATCAACAACAACCCAGCTCTGTGCTCAAAGCAAAGTCAAAGGCAACAGCTTGAAAGCCATATTGAATAACCCATTAAAGCACAATTGCTTAATTCTGAAGCAGCCTCATAATTGGTATATTTGAGCTTATTGCTGCATGTACTGTTTTGACCATTCTGATGGATGGGTCTTTACATTTTGCACTAAACTTTTACTTTGCAAGTATCTTATCTATACTAACAAACTTCAGTTTGTTCCTGTAGACTCGAATCACTGTGGGGGATTATTTTCCTTCAACTTGAAAAGTTCCTTTCAGATTTTCTGGTAAGGTATGTTTGCTAACAATTCTTTTGTTGTTGATCTATAGGAAATTTTTATCTCTCTCATTTTAACTTTTGAATGAGAGTTTCACTATCTATAGGATTCTTGATAGACAGGGGGGTTTTTTTTGTTTTCTTTCTTTCAACATTTCCAACACATTTTTCTACTGACTTCACATCAACTCTTCTCATTGTTGCCCTCTTAAAAGGTAACAAGTTACTTGTTTCTTACTTTTAATGTTTTCTTTTTGTTTGGGATTTTTGTAGTTCGAGTCTTAGGTGACTCATAACAATCCTATGAAGGAAAGACCTGAACACTTGTATAACTTTCGTCGTTTCTCCATGTTCATAGAGTTTCTGGAGGCAAGCTATTTTGGAAGTGGATGCCACTCCTGCTTCCAAGCTTGTTTTAATTGGGAAGCTCCACCAAACACTGTCCACTATGGGTAACCATTATCGCATTTGACACATCAGTGCCACAGTGTTTAGCATCACAGCAACTGTGAGTTACCTCTGTATAGCAAATGGACAGATTAGTGCTATAACACTTAGAAGAATATTTGACCAAAAACAAAACCAGGTCTGAAGGCCGCAGATTAAAATCACTCACCTTTGGCTTGGTAGCATTAACTTTCTATCCACGAGGCCAACAGAGCTCTCTCTATGGTGACTTTATACATATCCTACTTGATGATGACTGTAATTCTTGAATTTGTAAATAATTTTCAAAAATTTGAACGGTTTTCAGTCATTATTTTTTAATCAAATTTTCACATTTTCTTGATCATATCTCTTCTGTGATGTTTATTAAATGTCTGGTGATACACCTAACATTGGCCCTTATGACTGAGAAATTTGTTTTTATTGTATCTTCTTTCCTTTCTGTTCTTTAGATCCAAATTTAAGCTCACTGATTATTTGAGTTACCACCCACATTTGCTCCTACACTTATCCACCTGTCTTCTCATTCTGGTTCTCTGCCTGTCCAGGACTTCTCCAAGGAGAGGGTCTTTTTAACAACGTGCCCAAAGTATATGAGCCAAAACTTCACTGTTCTTCCTTCCAAGGAGTACCTAGGCTGCATGTTCTCCTTCTCCAAGATGGACTTAATTGTTTTCTTTGGCAGTCCAAGGGATATGCAGTACTCTTCTCCAATACCACAACTGAAGGGCATTAATTCTTCTGCCATCCTTGTCAATGTGCAACTTTCAGATGTACAGCATGTAATAAAAACAAAAACAAACAAAAAAACCAAACAAGGCCTGGATCAGACATTTTAATCTTTAATCTGATGACCTTATTCTTAATCACCTTGGAGAGGTCTCTGACAGGGAATATTTTCAATGTGATAGATCTTTTGATGTATTGACTGCTGGTACTAAGGGTGTTGATTGTGGATCCAAATAAGAAAAAAACATTGACATTTTCAATCTTTTCTTTATCTATTATGAAGTTGTCTATTGGTCCAGTGCTGGGAATTTTCGTTTTCTTAATGTTAAGATGTAATCCACATTGAAGGCTGTATTTAGTCTTTGATCTTCAAGTCTTCCTGATTTTCAGCAAGGTTATTTCATCTACATAACATAGGTTGTTGATGAGTCTTGCTCTAATGCTGATGCAACATTCTTTTTTATAAAAGTCCAGCCCCTGAAATTATTTGTTCAGCATAAAGATTGAATAAATGTGGAGAAAAGATATAACCCTGACACACACCTTTCATAATTTTAAACCATCCCGAGTTCCCTTTTTCTGTTTGGACAACTGTCTCTTGTTCTAGGTATAGGTTTGCAATGTTATTGTTATGTGCCATTGAGTCACCTGCTACTCTTAGCGACCCTATGTACGATAGCTCTGAAGCCTGTCCTATCCTGAGGTAGTCTCACTGACTCTGACTCACCAATCCCCATTACCACAGTTACTATATCAGTCTATCTCATCCAGAGTCTTCCTCTCCTGCACTATCCCTCCACCTTTCCAAGTATGATGTTCTTCTCCAAAGACCAGTCCTTCCTGATCATATGCCCAAAATACATGAGACAGTTTCAAAATCCTAGCCTCCATGGAGAAACTTTATTTCATTTTCTCCAAGACAGACCAATTTGCTTTCTTGACAGTCCATGGTATGTTTAATACTCTTCTCCAGCACCACAACTCAAAGGCATCAATTATTCTTCTGCTTTGGTCATCATCCAGGTCTATGATGAAAAGCAAGTCATTATGATGACCATGGCCTGAATCAGGCACATCTTAATTCCTAGACTGACATCAGTGCTTTTCAGAACTATGGAGATGTCCCTGATAACAGATTTCCCAGAGAAATTTGTCTTTTGATTTTCTGACTGCTGGTGCCAAAAGTATTGATTATGAAGCCAAGTAAGCTGTAATTATTAGCAACCTCAATCTCTTCTCCATGTATCATGGTTTTTCCAATTGGCCCAGTGGTGAAAAATCTTTGCCTTCCTGATGTTGAGCTTCCATCTATATTGAAGACTACAGTCCTTGACCTTCTACAGCAAGAGCTTCAGGTTTTTCTCAGTTTCAGCAAGCAAGGTTGTGTCATCTGCATAATATAGGTTGTTGATAAGTCTTCCTCTAATCCTGATGCCACATTCCTCCTCATAAAGCCCAGCCTCCAAAATGATCTGCTCTGCATGTAGACTTAAAGGTATTGAGACAGGGTGCATCCCTGACACACTCCTTTCCTGATTTTGAACCATGTAGTGTGTCCTTGCTCTGTTCTAAGGACTGCTTCCTGGCCCAAGTATAGGTTTCACATGAGGTTTCAAGTGTTCTGAGATTCCCATTCTTCTCAAGGTTAGCCACAATTTGTTGTGAACCACACAGTCAAATGCCTTTGCACAGTGAATGAAACACAGACATTCCTCTGATACTCTTTGCTATTTTGCCCAGATTCATCTGACATTGACAATAATGTCTCTAGTACCATGACCTCTTCTAAATGTA
Organism: Elephantulus edwardii; assembly: GCF_000299155.1. Taxonomy (NCBI): domain Eukaryota; kingdom Metazoa; phylum Chordata; class Mammalia; order Macroscelidea; family Macroscelididae; genus Elephantulus; species Elephantulus edwardii. Next base: position 7,836,094 of record NW_006399852.1, read on the forward strand.
ATCTTCCAAATATAATTTCTCATTTGATTTTCTGGCTGCTGGTACCAAGAGCATTGATTGTGGAGCCCAGTAATCTAAAACTATTAACAATCTCAATCTCTTCACCATCCATCATGATGCTGCCAATTGGCCCAGTGCTAAGAATCTTTGTTTTCTTGATGTTGAGCTTCAATCCATATTGAAGACTACAGTCCTTGACCTTCTGCAGCAAGTGCTTCAGGTCCTCCTCAGTTTCAGCAAGGAAGGTTGTGTCATATGCATAATGTAGATTGTTAATGAGTTTTCCTCCAATCCTGATGTCACAGTCCTCCTCATAGAGCCCAGCCCCACAATCAATTATTCTAGGATTTACATTCTTCCCAATGTTAACCATACTTTTCTGTGATCTACATAGTCAATTGTCTTCACAATATTCACCACCGCAAAATCATGGAAACATCCCAAATAACCAACTACAATTGAAAGGATTGAGAAATTGTGGTATACTCACACAATGGAACACTATACAACATTCAGGAGTAATTATTTTTTAAAAATACAACATAATTTGGGAGAGAATGGAGAATGTTATCCTGTGTTAACTAACTTAGTCTCCTAAGGACAAATATTGCCTAAGACCATTATTGTAAAAATAGAAGGATAGATAGTAAAATATGTATGGGGACAGAAGGGGGGGAAAGGTGGGAGCAGCGGGGTGAGCAAGGGTAGGGATGAAACCACAAGGTTGTACAATGTGGAAGGAAGGGATGAAGGAAATGGGAAGGGTCCAGCAGGGACCTGCAAAGATTGGGTGATGAGGAGCAAGGTCTAATGGTGACTGATTTTATAACACATAATGCATGACCTAGAACCAGGAGGCCATGGTACTAGGGGAATTATAGATAAGGTTATATGGATCTTGGCTTAAAACAGAGAGTGCCAGAGGAATGTCTATCTGTGCTTCATTGAATATGCAAAGGCATTTGACTGTGTATAGCACAACAAACTGTGGCTGACTCTGAGAAGAATGGGAATCCCAGAACATTTGATGGTGCTTGTGTGAAATCTATACTTGAACGAGGAGACAGTTGTCAGAACAGAGCAACGAGACACTTGGTTCAAAATCAGGAAGGGTGTGCACCAAGGTTGTATTCTGTCTCATTACCTTTTCAATCTATATGTGGAACAGATCATCTGGGAGTCTGGGCTCTATGAGGAGTAATGTGGCATCAGGACTGGAGGAAGATTCATCAACAACCGGCGTTATGCAGATGACACAACTCTGCTTGCTAAAACTGAAAAGGACCTGAAGCACTTGCTGCAGAAGATCAAGGCCTGCAGCCCGCTAATTTAGACAGCTTAATTTTCATGAATATTTAGAAAGAACCTGACATTCACTTTTTCTTGTGGAAGAAGGCAACTGCCTTCATGTGCTGCTTATGCAGATAGCTAATTAAATGAAACAAAAGCTACCACAAACATGGAAAGTTTCATTAAGAGGCCCCTGTGGGTGATTCAAGCAATTATGCCTGTCAAGAGAAGATATTACAGGAGGGAGAGACACAGAGTGTTATTAGTATTATATTTTGCAGTCCTGAGAGGTGATAGCATCTTGTAATGCAGCCTTTAGGAAGGTCAAAGGAGACCCAGTCTTCATCACAAATTTAAATAGATTTAAGAATAGTGGGATTTGTAAAGAATTAAATTTTTTAAAAAATGAAGTTTGGGGTTGTTTTTATTCTTGTATTTTATTTTGTTAAATAAAAAATTATTCTCTTGGCAATTTATTAATTGCTTATAATAGCTTGCCTCCAGAAACCCTATGAACCTGGAGAAAGGATGAAAGTCACACACGTGTTGAGAACTTTCGTTCATAGGGTCGTTATGAGTCACCTGCCACTCGAAGACATTTAACAACAACAACTATAGGACGAAGGTCATATCTCTCAGAATATTATAGCAAAATATCACCAAATTTGGCAAAAATCAAAGAGTATATATATCTTCAGCTTCTATAGGTATGGGAGGGGATTGCCCTTCTTTCTTCCAGGTAGCACCTGGTAGTCTTGACCCAAGAGCCTTTGGGATTGCAGCACAGCTTCTAGCCACCAGGATACCAGAGCTCCCTAGCAATTTTTTAATTTTATTTTATTAAATTTTTT
>NW_006399852.1:7839198-7850816 GCF_000299155.1 Elephantulus edwardii
ATGACTCTTCCACCAATCCTGATGCCACATTCTTCCTCGTACAGTCCAGCGACTCAGATGATTTGTTCTGCATACAGATTGAAAAGGTATGAAGACAGAATACATCCCTGATGGACCCCCTTCATGATTTTGAACCATGTAGTGTCTCCTTGCTCCGTTCTGACGAATGCCTCTTGGTCCAAGTATAGGTTTCGTATTAGCACAATCAAATGTTCTGGGATTCCCATTCTTCTCAGAGTCAGCCACAGCTTCTTGTGATCCACACAGTCAAAAGTGTTTGCATAGTCGATGAAGCACAGATAGACATTCTTCTGGTACTCTTTACTTTCTACCAAGATCAATCTAACATTAGCTATAATATCCCTAGTACCACGATCTCTTCTAAATTCAGCCTGCAAGTCTGGCAGTTCTCTGTTGACATATTGTTCCAAATGTTTTTTGATCATTTTCAGCAGAATCTTGCTTGTTTGTGATATTAATGATATGGTTCGGTAATTTCCATACTCTGTTGGGTCACCTTTCTTTGGAATGGGAACAAATGTTGATATTTTCAAGTCAGTCAGCCAGCTGGCTGTCCTCCAAATTTCTTGGCACAACTTAGTGAGCACATCCAGGGCAGTGTCTGTTTGTTGAAATATGTCAATTGGTACGCCACTAACTCCTGGAGCCTTGTTTTTTGCCAATTCCTTTGGAGCAACTTGAACTTCCTCCTTCATCACCATAGGTTCTTGCTCATATGTTATTTAATGAAATTCCTCTGTGTCAGCCAATTCCTTCTGATACAGTGACTCTGTGTACTCCTTTCATCGTCTCTTGATACTTCCTATATCATTTAACACTTCACCCAAAGTATCCTTAAGTATTGCCACCTGTGGCTTGAATTTGTTTTTCAGCTCCTTCAATTTAAGAAATGGTGGGCGAGTTCAGCCCTTTTGATTTTCTGACTCCAGCTCTCTGCACATTTCATCATAGTATCTTGCTTTGTTGTCCTGGGCTGTCTTTTGAAATATTCTGTTCAGCTCTTTGATTTCTTGGTTTCTTCTGTTAGCTTTGGCTTCTCGGCACTCTAATGCAATACTCAGAGTCTCATCTGACATCCATCTTGGTCTTTTCTTCTTCAGCCTTTGTAATGATCTTTTGCATTCTTCATGGACGATTTTCTTGATATCCTCCCAGAGTTCATTTGGTCTATGCTCATTGGTGCTCAAGGCCTCAAACCTGTTCCTGAGATTGTTTTGAAATTCAAGTGGGACAGATTTAAGGCCAAACTTTGGTTCCTGTGGACTTGATTTAATTTTCCTCAACTTCAGCTTGAACTTCCATATGAGTAGTTGGTGGTCTGTCCCACAATCAGCACCCAGCCTGGTTTTCACTGCTGACTGAGCTTCTCAACCGAGACTTTCCACAAACGTAATCGATTTGATTCCTATGCATACCATCAGGTGAAATCCATGTGTATAGCCTGCCTTTATGTTTCTTATAAAAACTATTTGCAATGAATAAATCATTGAATGTGTGGAACTCTTATCATTCTATCTCCAGCCTCATTTCTCTCACCAAGCCTGTGTTTCCAGCTACTGATCCTTCTTCCCTGTTCCCAACCTTTGCGTTCCAGTCGCCCATTATTATCAACGCATCTTGACTGCATGTTTGATCAATTTCTGACTGCAAAAGTTGATAGAAATCTTCTATTTTCTCCTCTTTGGCTCTAGTTGTTGTTGCATACATTTGAATGATAATGGTATTCACTGGACTTCCTTGTATGCATATGGATATTATCCTGTCACACACCACATTGTATTTCAGGATAGATCTAGAAATGACTTTTTTAATTATGAAACCAACCCCATTTTTTCTTACCTTTTCATCCCTGGCATAGTAAATAATATGATTATCTGATTAAAAAATGTCCATGCCAAGCCATCTCATTTTGCCAATACCTAGTATGTCAATATTAATGCATTCCATTTCTTTCTTAACAATGTCCAATTTTCCTACATTCATGCTTCTCACATTCCATGTTCCAATCACTAGTGTCTCCTTACAGCTATTTCTCTTTCTCTGTGTTTCCATTTCTAAGATCTCAGTTTCAATTGCCATGTCTGTTAGTCCAAATGATAGTGTAAGTGTGATCTATTGTACCTAGGGGTTTCGAAGGCCTGTCATTTCAGAAGTGGATGGCCAATCCTTCTTCCTTGTTCATGAATAGCTAGAATATTTAGTACACAAGCGTGTTGCTGTTGTTGTTATGTACCATCAAATCACCTGTGACACATAGCAACCCTATGTACGATAGCTCTGAAGCCTGCCCTGTTCTGAGCCAGTCTCACTGACTCCAATATACCTACCCCAATTGCCCTAGTTACTGTACAAATCTATCTCATTGGGGTCTTCCTCTCCTGGACTGTCCCTCCACCCTTCTGAGCATGATGTCCTTCTTGAAGGATCAACTGAGCTTCAAATTTCTAGCCTCCATAAAGAAACTTGGTTTCACCCTCTCCAAGACAGACTTTGTTTTTCTGGTGGGCCACGGTATGTTCAAGATTCTTCTCCAGCACCACAACTCAAAGGCATCAATTCTTCTATCCTCCATATTTGCTTTTCATAGGATCACTATGAATGGTACTCAACTAGACGGCATCTAACAATAACAATAATTTGTGATTTAGTTTAATTCTTTTATACACAGATGGGGAAACTAATAACATGAAAAGTAATTTTGTGACAGAGTATTTAACACTTTCAGTTGATGGGGGAAAAAAATCCAAACAGTAAATACACATCCCTTGCTGTTTATATATTTGTTTCCATCAACTGAAAGCATTAAATGTTCTGTCACAAAATTACTTTTCATGTTATCAGTTTCTCCAGCTGTAAATGAAAAGAATTTAACTAAATCACAAATTGTTGTAATTATTGTTAGGTGCTGTCTAGTTGAGTACCACTCGTAGTGACCTTATAAACAGCAGATATGAACTCTGTTCTATCTAATGACATTCTCATCATTTCTGGCATGTGTGAGCCCATTGCTGAAATCACTGTGTCGTCAATCCATCTTGTTCAGGGTCTCCCATTCTTTCTACTACCCTCTACCTTTCCAAGCATGATACTTTCTGAAGAATAATCTTTCCTAACAAAATACCCAAAGAATGAGAGATAAAGCTTTGTTATCTTTGTCTCAAAGAAGCATTCTGGCTGCTGTTTCTCCAATGCATATCTGTTTTTTGTTCATTTGGCAGTCCTCTAAATAGTCAGTACTCTTCTCCAACACTACAGCTCAAAGACATCACTTTTCCTCCTCTCATTCTTAATCATTGTCCAGCTTTTTTTTTATGCATAGCAAATAACTGAATCAATCATGGCCTAATCGGGTACACCTTTGTCATAAAATTAATACCTTATTCACTGTTGGTAGGAGTGTATAGTGGTGCAACCACTATGGAAGGCTGTATGGAGCTCTCTCAAAAAGTTATAAATAGAAATAGCATTTGACCCAACAATTTCACTACTGAGAATATACTCTAAAGAAACCATTACTGCCACCCAGGCAGATATATGCATACCCATGTTTATCGTGGCTGTGTTCACAATAGCAAAGAGTTGGAAACAACCTACATACCCATCAACAAACGAGTGAATAGAGAAACTCTGGTATAGTCATACAATGGAATATTATGCTGCATTGAAACACAAGGAACTCATGAAATATTCAAAATGGGTGACCCTGGAGGACATTATGTTGAGTGAAATATCTCAGTCACAAAAGAATAAATACTGCATAGTGCCACTGTTGTAGAAAGGGACTGACATCAGGGTTGGGGTAAGACTGAGAAAGATGGAATAAATTATGTATATGGAATTGAAACATGAGGGAGAGAACTGGTTATAAGCGATATATGATTAAGTATTATGGTCATGACAAGAAACCAGGATGAAGGTTACATAGTGGAGTGTACTGGGGAGGTGGGGAGGATTGTATACTTTTCAAAGAGAAGAGCGAACTTGGGGGGAGGGGTGGGCAGGGAGAAAAATGCAACAATGAATGAATGGAAATCCAAAGCCTCTGTAAACATTCATTAAAATTAATTTTTTTAAAAGTGCAAAAAAAATTGACATCATTTCCCCTCAGTAATTTGAAGAGGTACTTGATTGTAGAATTTTCTAATATAATAGTTCTCCTCATCTCCTAATTGCTGATGCCACCGGTATTGATTGTAGATCCAAGTAAGATTAAATCGTTGACTATTTCAATCTTTTCTCCATGTAGCACGATGTTGTCTATCGACTCATGGTGAGAATTTATGCACTCTTCATGTTGAGATGCAATCCATACTGAAAGCTATAGTCTTTGAACATCCATAGCAAGTGCTTCAAGTCCTCCTCATTTTCAGCATGGAAGATTGTGTCATCTCCCTAAGGTAAGTGGTTGATGAGTCATCCTCTGATTCTGATGCCACATTTTTCTTCATAGAGTCCAGTTTCTCAAATTCATCATAAATGTGAAGCTGCATTTGTCTGGCGAACAGAATGGTAGAAACCACCAGAATGCCATAAGGAAAATTATTTTGAGGCTCTAAATGAGCTTAGTGAAATGCTCTAATCAATAGATAAAGTCTTTCATAGGAAGACAATAAGAGAACTCATTGATGCTCCAGCTGGTTTTCAAAGGCTATAAACCACACAGGTGTCCCATCTTCTCTTATGGAGAAATGGTGATTCGAAACCCCAGAGAGGCACCAGCTTGGAGTTAGCAGCACCAGTCTCTACAAGTGGTGACTTAGATTACCAATTTACCACGCTGAGCAATCACCCAATGGTTCTTCTACGTTAACATCTTAGGATTCTCTAACTTTATGTTGTGTTCGGTCTTCTAGAGAAACATAGAAATATTAATAAACAGGAAAATAATCCACTTCACAGAGAAACAAGGACAATTTTCATTTTCTCTTTTAGTAAATCCATCATTCATTTATGGGAAGGGGTTTGGAGAAGGGATAGAAGTCCCCTTGCATCTTTAATTCTAGACATCTTTCACGGGTCAACACTCTAGTTTTTGTCCACACAGAAAATTAATCCACCATATTAAAACACAGTAGAATAAATAGAAATCAACCCAAACAGTTTTATTGTGATTTTCACTATATAAAATGCATGTATATTAATTTACATACACGTTTTTCCCTTCTATAATAGCTATGTTAGACATCAGCTTTCTTATTTCAAGGGAGGAAGTTGATGTGGATTAGTTGCTGAAGAATCTCTGAGTAGAGATGACAAGTGTCAGGTGTAAAATGAGCCCAGAATACTTAAGTACAGAGATTTTCTTTTTCTTTACATCATGCATGGGCAACTCTGACATCCTACTGACTAAAGAGTTGGGCTGCCAACCAAACGGCGGAGATTCAAATTTACCAGCTGCTCCATAGGAGAAAGAAAAGCAATCTCCTTTGTGGTTCTGAAAACCTACTGGAGTATGAGATATATTTCATTCTGACATGATGGCAACGAGTTTGAGTTTTTATTAACTTTTAGAAACAATTTTCAGTAGAAAGAGATGAGATACAACAGAAGATCATTTTGTATTTGAAAAGACAAATAGAGGTTACTGCTGGTAGTAGTGGTGGTGGTAGTAGTAGTAGTAGTAGTAGTAGTAGTTATTGTTGTTATGTGCCATTGAGTCAACCACAACCCATAGTGACCCTGGACACACTAGCTCTGAATCCTGCTCTATCAAGAGCCAATCTCAACTACCTTTGACACACCTACGTTCATTACTCCAGTTACCCTCTTTTCGCTGACCGTCCACTTTTCCAAACATTATGTCCTTCCCAAAGGACTTGTCCCTCCTGAAAACATGCCCAACGTATGTGAGACAGGGCTTGAAAACCTTTGCCTCCAAAGAGCAGCTTGATTTCACCCTCTCTAGGACGGACCTGTTTGTTCTCTTGGAAGTCCATCCTATGTTCAATACTTTTCTCCAGAATCACAACTCAAAAGACATCACTTGTTCTTCTGTCATCTTTAGTCTTTGTACAGCTTTCTGATACATAGCAAATAATTGTAAATAAAGACCATGCTTATGGCAGCAGCGTTAAATATTTAGAAAAGGAAACAAAGTAAAAATGCTAAGCCATACATATGTATCTCAATATTCTGTCTTTTGTCATCAATGTTTATATAACCCACCATTTGCACACCTCAGTGAAGAAGACGAATGGACTTTTTGCAACTTCTGTAGGAAACTCTTGTAGCTTACTTGGTAAGGAGTTACACTCAAGCAAAATGCAGAAGATCCAAATCCACCAGCTTTCCTCGGGAGAAAGATGATGAGTCTCGTGTGTCATTTGTAGCCTCTGAAAAACTGCTGTGAGGTCAGCTATGAATTAGTGCCAACTCTATGACATCTAACAACAACTTCTATATATTATTACATGGCATGACTTTTCTTCAGTTATTCAGAACAAAATATAGAAGCTGATTCAGCAGCAATTAACAACAAAAAGAAGTGGTTTCTGATTAATAGATTGTGTCGTGCAAACACATAGCAAAGTAATTAAATGCATGACCATCTCTAACACTCTAGATTTTCATATATGTTGTTGTTATGTGTCATCGAGTCACTTGCAACCCATAGTGACCCTATGTACAACAGCCCTAAACTCTGCTCTGTCCTGTGCCAATTGCACCGTCTCTGATACACCCATCCCAATTGCTCCAGTCACTGAATCAATCCACCTCATAGAAGGCCTTCCCCTCCTGTGCTGTCCCTCCACCCTCCCAAGCATGATGTCCTTCTCCAAGGACCAGTCTCTCCTAACAACATGTCCAAAGTATGTCAGACGAAGCCCCAAAATACTTGCCTCCAAGAGCAGCCTGGTTTAACCCTTTCCAGGATGAATCTGTTTGTTTTCCTAGCAGTCCATGGTATTCTCAATACTCTTCTCCAGCCCTATAGCTCAAAGGCATCAATTCTCCTTCTATTCTCCTTAGTGATCTAGCTCTCTGATGCATAACAAGTCATTGCAAAGACCATGGCCTGTATCAGACGCACCTTAGTCTCCAGAGAGACACCATTGTTCTTCAGTACTTTGGAGAGGTCCCTACCAGCAGACTTTCCCATCATATTCCCATTTTAATTTCCTGGCTACTGGTGCCAAGAGTGTTGACTGTGGAGCCAAGCAAACTAAAGCTGTCAACAATCTCAGTCTCTTCACATTCCATCCTGATGCTGCCAATTGGCCCAGTGGTGAGAATCTTTGTCTTCTTGATATTGAGCCTCAATCCATATTGGAGGCTGCAGTCCTTGACCCTCTGCAGCAAGCGCTTCAGGTCCTACTCACTTTCTACAAGCAGGGTTGTGTCATCTGCATAACGCAAATTGTACATAAATCTTCCACCAATCTTGACCCCACATTCCTCCTCATAGAGCCCAACCTCCTGGATAATCTGTTCTGCATACAGATTGAAAGGATATGGAGACAGGACACAACCCTGGTGAATGTCCTTTCCAATTTTGAACCATGCATTGTTTTCCTTACTCTGTTCCGATGATTGCCTCTTGGTCCAAGTATAGATTTCTCATGAGCACAGTCAAGTGTTCTGGGTTTCTCATTCTTCTCAGAGTTGCCACAGTTTGTTATGATTCACACAGTTAAAAGCCTTTGCCTAATCAATGAAGCACAGATATACATTCCTCTGGTATTCCCTGCTTTCAGCTAAGATCCACCTAACATCAGCTACAATATCCCTAGTACCACAACCCCTTCTAAACCCATCCTGGACTTCTGGCAGTTCTCTGATGTGCTGTTCCAGTCGTTTTTGGATAATCTTTAGTAGAATCTTGCTTGCATGTCAAATTAATGAGATTGTTCTATAGTTTCCACACTCTGTTGGGTCACCCTTCTTTGGAATGGGAACAAATATAGATCTCTTCCAGTCAGTTAGCCAAGTGGTTGTTCTCCAGATTTCTCGGCACAACTTGGTGAGCACATTCAGGGCAGCATCTGTTAGCTGAAATATGTCAGCTGGTATACCGTCTATTTCTGGAGCCTTAGTTTTTGCTATTTCCTTCAAAGCAGCTTGAACTTCTTCCTTCATCACCATGGGCTCTTGCTCATATGTTGTTTCATTAAATTCTTCTGTGTCTACCAATTCCTTTTGATACAGTGACTCAGTATATTCCATCTTCCTTTAATACTTCCTGGATCATTTAATATTATTCCTAAAACATCCTTGATTATAGCAACTTGAGGTTTGAATTTGTTCTTCAGTTCCTTGAGCTTAAGAAATGCTGAGCGAGTTCGGCCCTTTTTATTTTCTGACTCCAACTCCTTGCACATTTCATTGTCATATATATAAATTATTATTGTTAGTTATCATCCAGTCGACTATAACTCACAGTGATCCTATGAGCAATGATCGGAAACTTGTTCTATCCTGTATCATCAGGATGTATTCAACATCTCTGTCATGTTCAAGCTTATTGTGATAGTCGGTAGTCACCTTGTAAATCCACCTCATTGAGTGTCTTCCTCTCTTTTCTAAACCTTCTATCTTTTCAAGTTTCATGTCTTTCTCTCATCAAGGACTGGTTCCCTCTGACAATATGCTCAAAATAAGTTCATGGAGTTTCTCCAGCCTTGCCTCTAAGGAAAACCCTGATTAAATTACTTTCAAGACAGATTTATTTGTTCTTTTGGCAGTTCATGTTATATTCAATACTCTTCTTCAACACCACAGTACAATGGCATCAATCTTCTGTCAGTCTTCTTTACTCATTGTCCAACTTCCAGCTACATAGGAGGCAAATGAAAATATTAAGGCTTAGATCAATTACAACTTGGTCTTTAAACTAGCATCCTTGTTCTTTAGAACTTTGGAGGAGTTCTTGACAGCAGATTTCCTCAACGGAACACTTCTTGTGATTTCTTGAATGTTGCTACCATGAGTGTTGATGATGGATCAAACTAAAATGAAATCATTGACAACTTCAATCTTTTCTCCTTCTTTCGTGATGTTGCTTATCGGTCCGGTGATAAAGATTTTTTTGGTTTGTTTTCTCCATATGGAGGTGTAACCCCTATTGAATGTTTTCTCTTCTTCAAGTACCCCAAGTCTTCTTCACTGTCTACAAACAAAGTTGTATTATCAGCATAAAATTGGTCAATCATTCAAGAGATACATATAGGAATAAATAGAAACATAAACTATACACTAGGAATTTCCAGGTTTTCTAGCACTTAAATGTACAGATGCAAGCTAAAATGTTAGCTTTTCAAACTGAACTCAGAGACACTTCAGACAAAAATCCTGGTAATTTGCTTCCAAAACATCACAGCCCTGGAGGAGCTACCTGGAGGAAGCCAACCCTGTTCGGGGAGGGGGGGGGAGGAGTCACAGCATATAGAAGTCAACTCAACAACAACACTACCAACAACCCTACCTAACATCTGATATCTAACACCTAATACTGAATCACCACAATTTGTAGCAGCTGCTATCTAACACTTAACAACAAAAACAATGCCTAACAACATCTAGACTCTGACTCTGACAACTCTAACACCAACACTAGGCGGCCTGACCCAATAGAGTAACCACAGTGCCCATACAGCTGGCTAAACTTTTCAAGAGTTCAGTAGGCATACATGGTTAGCAAACTTCCGAACTAAATAGGGCAGATAGGAAATGTTTTCACCCTTGCGGAACGTTCCATTAACTACCACATGAGAGATGGCAAACACTTTTATAACTTTGCCCCCTTAAACTTCCAAACACCTCAGAAAATGCAAGCCCCATCATCATGCTATTGGAAAATTTCCACTTTCTCTATTTTCCCTCTGGGTCTCATTTATTCTGTTTTTCCAGAACTTTACATCCTTCACTTCCTTTCTTAATTACCAGACTGTGCCTTTCCCTGCTTTATGTTTTCCCAGTTTACTGGGTAGATGTTCTCTCTCTCCTCGCTTTTTTTTCTCTTGTAAGCAAATCGTTTTAAAAATTAATTTAGCTAACACTTATTGAGTCATCTAACTCCAGTTTTCTATAAATTACTTCCCTCCTGATAACCCCAAGGTTATCCCAGAAGCTGTCACATTCTACAATCTGTTGTCTCCCTTGGTTTCATTGATTGGGAGTGTATTTGAGACAGGTGGGTAATCAGTCTCTTTCCTGAGAATTGTGGGAGCAAAGCTCTGACCTGAGAGACCCAGAGATCCTTTTCTGACTGGGTCATTAATTTGCAACAAGTAACTGTTACTTGAGAGCTATAGGTGCCTGCCATTTTTTACCAGCCTATCCATTAATAAGAAATAGGATGAGTAACGAAGCATATGTACAGACAGAATGCAAATCAGAGATGAGCATGAGGCACCTTTAGCATCATTGCTAAATTCCAACTGCTTCACACAAATTTAGAGACATCATCCATTATCCTTCCAAAATGCTTTTTTATTTTTGTTGAGAGTAGTTTGAATTTATCTTCTGTTCCTTTCAAGAATAAGATTCCTAATCAATATAAGCTTTAATAAGATAACAAGAAACTCACCTAGATATGTTCCTTCTCAAAATATTGCCGTTTTTGCTAATTAGTGCAAGGTATCCACAATTAACACCATTGGTACCACCAGTCAGGAGATCAGGGGTCACGCTGCACTGGGAAAGTCTGCAATCATGGACCTCTCCACTTACAGAGTAGCAATGACGTTTCTTTGAGGTCTGAGGTGAGCCTGATTCAGATGATGGGTTTTTTCAGTCACTTGCTATGCATCTGAGAGCTGGACAGTGAATAAGGATGACAGAAAAAGAATTATGTCTCTTAGCTGTGGTGTTAGAGAATAGTAGTGAATATCCCATGTGGACTGCCAAAAGAATAAAACAGATACGTCTTACAGAAGGTGCAGCCAGAAGGTTCCTTGAAGGAAAGACTGATGAGGCTTCACCTCATATACTTCGGGCGTGTTAATAGGAGAGATTATTCCTTGAAGCACACATCAGGCTTGGGAAGGTAGAAAGAGGGCAAAGGAGAGGAAGACCTTCCACCAGGTGGGTTGACACAGTTTCTGCAGCAATGGGCTTGAGTGTGTCGGAAGTTGTGAGGATGGCACTGGATAGGACAGTGTTCAGATCGGCTGTTTACTGGGTTACTAATGAGTCATCCTTGACTCCACAGTACTTAACAATAACAGTGCAAGGTATGCCGTATGAAAGTGCTTCTTGTTTTTATGTACTTTAGAGTCAGAACTGACTTACAGCTGACCCTCCTATGGGTTTTCAGAGGCTGTCAAGAGCATAGAAGGAGATTCCCCATCTTTCTCCCATGGAACAGTATTAAAGTGAATGGAAAAAATTATGGTAGATTCAAATAGTGTGTCTTTGGGTTTACAGCATAATTGTTGACCTTTATGCCTCCAGAGCCCCCTGAAAAATGGCTACGTTCTAGGAAACAACAGCAGACATAAGGTGCACAGTGAGATTGATTTGGCTGTAAAATAAGGTATCTCAATTAATAATTCTTTGCAATACTTAAAATAAAACTTGGAAGGGGAATATTTTCTGAAGCAGAAGTTTAAGTATTAAAGTACAATTACCATTTTTAAAAATAGAAAATACTAAATTCA
>NW_006399852.1:7851221-7851764 GCF_000299155.1 Elephantulus edwardii
TGATTATCCCATGGACTGTCGAAAAAACAAACAAATCTGTACTGGGAAACAAGCACTAGAGTTTCAAAAGTATCATTTTCAAAAAGTGAAATTCTGACCTTTTTGGCATGATAAAATTAATATATGTGAAATATTCTATTCAACTGAATTAATTCATGAAGGAACTGTTGGAATCTAAATCTAATCCATTTTATGTTTTAAAATTTTTAAAAATAATTTTAATGAGCATTTACAGAGATTTTGGATTTCCATTCATTCATTGCTACACTTCTCTCCCCCTCCAGCCTTCCAACCCTCCCCCCCAAGTTCGCTCCTCTCTTTCAAAAGTAAAAGAAACACTACTCCTTCCCTGGTACACAATTCCCCCACACCCCTCCTTCCGCCCCAAGTACATTCCACTATGCAACCTTTATTGTGGACTCTTGTTTTTTTTGTTTGTTTTGTTTGTTTGTTTGTTATTTTATTAAATTTTATTAGTTTTAATGAACATTTACAGGGATTTTGGGTTTTCATTCCTTCATTGCTGCACCATTCTCTCTACCC
>NW_006399852.1:7852404-7853389 GCF_000299155.1 Elephantulus edwardii
TTCAGAAGTGTATTGCCAATATTTCTTCCTGTTGTTGTCATGAACCATCAACTCAGAACCGACCCATAGCTGACTCTCCAGTGAATTTTAAGAAGCAGTTCAATCACACGGGAAGAGATTGTCCCTCTTTTTTGGCAGAGCAGCTAGTGGCTTTGAGCCTTATGCCTTTGAGATTGCAGCACAGTTTCTTACCACCAGGCCACCTGCTTTTGTACAGCATCTGACAGATAAGCGCTATACACAAACAGGCAAATGATAGAGGTGAGGGAGGCATCTGCTCTCATTTAAAGTGTAATAAAATCTTATCATCTCTAGCCAAATTTATTTTTCCACAGTCAATATCTCCTCTAAAAGAATATTTGTTTACATTCCAGAATAAAGAGGATCTTTTTCTCTAGAGGCAAACAGTGCATGTTCCAGTTTCTCCGTAAGTTCCTGCAGTCATCATTCTGGACAGTCCCTCTGTGCCACATTCCATGCACATGGGTAACCATCCTACTCCATGCAGTGAAGGTGGACAGTGGAGGGGAAACCACCCCTGTTATTGCAATCACTAACAAAGGGGAGGTAGCTTAGTCAGAGGCCTGGTATTTATGAAGGAAATTAGTGTCTCAGACTCTTCATATTTCCTTATTTAACAGGAAATTGTAAATCGGATTTGGATTTATACACACCCAGATAGAGACTGACACACAAAACCAAGAATGTTGAAATAAATTTAAAATAGTAGGTATGTTGTTGTTATTGTTAAGTGCCATTGAGTCATGTGTGACTCATAGTAACCCTATGCACAATAGCTCTGAACCCTGCTCTTTCTTGTGTCAAACTCACTGTCTATGACACATCACCCAATACCCCAGTTATTGTGTCAATTCATCTCCTCCTGGGTCTTCCACTCTTGTGCTGTCCCTCTATCCTTCCAAGCATGATGTCTTTCTCAAAGAACTGGTCCCTCCTGGCAACATGTCCAAAGCATGTCAGGAAG
>NW_006399852.1:7856044-7862907 GCF_000299155.1 Elephantulus edwardii
CCATATTGGAAAAAAGTTTTTTATGCTCACAGTGATTTTATCTTTAGAAAGTCCTATTCATCAATTCTATCCTCTTCAGAGTGTGCATTTCTGGCTTTATTTGGCAGTTTCCTTATACCATCAACTAGGCCTTCTAAGCTTGATCTCAGTTTGTTTCTTCTGAATTTTATAATTTTAGGCTTTACTCCCAGATTGCTGATCCATACTGATTTGAATTTTGAGTATGGTGTGAGAAGTGGATCCTGTTTCAGCTTTCTGTAGGTAACAGTCTAGTGTAGCCAGCACTATTTGTTGAAGAGGTTGTCATTTTCCCATTTGATAGGTTTTATTTCCATGTCAAATATCAGTTGGCCATAGATACGTACATCCATTTATGGGTTCTCAGATCTATTCCATTGGTCTATGTGCCTGTCATTGTACCATTACCATGCTGTTTAAGTTACTACCACTGTGTTTTGAGGTAGGTTAGCTGGTTTTGAAGTCAGGGAGTACTATATCTTTTGCTTTTCAGAAGTACTTTGTTATTTGGGGTCTCTTTCTTCTCCAAATAAACTTGACAATTTCACTTTCGATCTCCTTGAAAAAGTAATTTGGTTTCTGTATTGGGATTGCATTTAATATGTAGATTGCTTTTGGTAGGATTGTCATTTTCACTATATTGAGTCTTCCTATACATCAACAGGGAATATTTTTCCCTTTTTTAAAGTCTTTTATTGTTTCTCACAGAAAAGTTCTAGCGTTTTCTATGACAGGTCTTTAACATCTCTAGTAAGGTTCAATCCCATGTATCTCAAATTGTGGTTGGCTATTGTAAACAGTATTGCTTCCTTGGTTTCCTGCTCTGAGTTCTCTTTGTTACTGTAGAAAGATCTCACTGACTTTTGGATATTGATCTTGTATCCCGCCATCTTATTAAATTGGTACACTAGCTCTATGAGGTTGTTTTTCAGTTGGATTTTTTTGTTTGGTTGGTTTTTTATTGAGTTTGGGGGGGGGGGTTCTGTGTATGCTATCATCTGCATGTAGTAAGAGTTTATTGATCTCTTTGCTAATCTGAATGTCTTTTATTTCCTTCTCTTGTTGTATTGCCTTAGCAAGTACTTCCCATACATTATTGAGTAGGAGTAGTGACAGTGGACATCCTTGTCTGGTCGCTGTTCACAAGAACTCTTAGTCTTTCTCCACTGAAAAGGATACTGGATCTTGGTTTTATGCATATAGTTTTTACTATGTTGAGGAAATTCCCTTTTGTTCCTATTTTGCTGAGTATTTTAATCAGGAAGGGGTGTTGGATTTTTTTCAAAGGCGCTTCTGCATCAATTGTTAGGATCATGTGGTTTTTATTATTTGCTTTGTTAATGTGATGAATTATATTAATTTTTATGTTGAACCATCCTTGCATACCTCTTACAAATCCCATTTGGATGTGAAGAATTATTTTCTTGATATGCTATTGGACTCTATTTGCCAGTAGTTTCTTATGGATTTTTGAATCTGTGTTCATGAGAGATATTTGTCTGTAGTTTTCTTTTTTGATAGTATCTTTGCCTGATTTGGAAATTCATTAAAATAATAGAATGTAATGTTTGGAAGGTCATCTTTTCTATATGAGACCTCTTTGTAGGCAAATATTATGAGGCTTTGCCTCATATACTTCAGGCATGTTGCTAGGAAGGGTTATTCCTTGGAGACCGACACGATGCTTAGAAAGATGGAGGGTCTGCAAAGGAGAGAAATATCTTTGACCAGGTGGAGTAACATGATGACTGCTGCAATGGGCTCTAAAGTATCAGGGACTGTGAGGATGCCACAAGATAGGACAAGTTTCAGATCTGTTGTTCACAGGGTTGCTATGGGTCATCTCAGCTCAACAATACCTAACAACAACAACAAGGTATTGTCCATAAAGAGTTGTGCTGCTAACCAAAAAGTTGGATCACTCTGCTGATTTGACTCCACCAGCTACCTTGCAGGATAAATATAGGTAATCTACCATGTGCTTTACAACTTCTAAAATGCTGCTGTAGGAGCAGAGATGAGTCAGTCCCAACACAATCACAAAGAGAGAAAGTCACAATCTAGCAGCTAAGTAATTTTTAATTTCTCTTTATAAGAACCATTTACAATAGCTATTAATTTCTCTAACTTCTCTTCTACATATAAAGAGCTATAAAATAATTGTCAGTAGAAAGATAATAAAATATATAGACAGTTATAAAATCAGATGATGTTTGAAAATTACATTAGACAGTTGCATGCCACTTAAATAAAAAGATCTTGAATAACTTACATTAAAAAATTCCAATTTTTTAGAAAAATTTTCCTGACAAGACAAGAAAAAGTGAAAATAGAGAAGGTGCTGATCTTGTAGAATTTTCAGTCTTGTGAAAGATATTAATAACAATTAAGTAATCATAAAATTGTGATGCTGTTATGTGCCATCAAGTCACCTGCAACTCATAGCAACCCAATGTACAACAGCTCTGAAGCCTGTCCTGTCTTGAGCCAGTCTCACTGACCCTGACACACTGACCTCCATTACCTTAGTCACTGTATCAAGCCATCTCATCCAGAATCTTCCTCTCCTGCACTGTCCGTCCACCCTTCCAAGCATGATGTCCTTTTCTGAGGCTATGTCCCTCCTGGTCACATGCCCAAAGTATGTGAGAAGGAACTTCAAAATGATAGCCTCCAAGGACTTTGTTTCACCCTCTCCGAGACAAACTTACTTGTTTTCTTGTGGTTCATAGTATGTTCAAGACTCTTCTCCAGCACCATAACTCAAAAGCATCAATTCTTCTTCTGACATCCTTAGTCACTGTCCAGCTCTCTGATGCACAGCAAGTAATTGAGAAGACCATGGCCTGGATCAAGCACACCTTAGTATCTAGATGGACATCATTGCTTCTCAGAACTCTGGGGAAGTCCCTGACAGCAAATTTACCTAATGCAATCCATCTTTTGATTTCCTGACTGCTGGTGCCAAGCATGATGATTGTAGAGCCAAGCAAAAATTCTGAAGTGCTTGCTGCAGAACATCAAGGACTGACTGTAGTCTTCAATATGAAATGAATCTCAACATCAAGAAGACAGAGATTCTCTCTCACCACTGGACCAACTGGCAGCACCATGATGGATGGAGAGATAGAAATTTTTAACAGTTAAGCTTGTTCAGCTCGACAATCAACACTCTTGGCAAAACTGTGATAACCATTAGTAGTTGTTGTTATGTGCCTTCGAGTTGCTTGAGACTCATAGCGACCCTATGTACAACAGCCCTAAACTCTACTCTCTCCTGTGCCGATCGCACTGTCTCTGAAACTCCCATCCCGATTACCCCAGTCACTGAATCAATCCACCTCATAGAGGGCCTTCCCCTCCTGTGCCTGCCCTCCACCCTCCCAAGCATGATTTCCTTCTCCAATACCAGTCTCTCCTCACAACATGTCCAAAGTATGTTACACAGAACCTCAGAATCCTTGCCTCCAAGGAGCCACCCAGTTTAACCCTTTCCATGATGAATCTGTTTGTTTTCCTAGCAGTCCATGGTACTCTCAATACTCTTCTCCAGCACCACAGCTCAAAGGCTTCAAAATGCAGTCTAATGTCTTTGTATAGTCAATGAAATATAGTTTCTAATGTTTTTCCATAATTAACAAAACACAGGTAAATGTTTTTCTGGTGTTCTCCATTTCAGACATGTTCCAACGAACATATATGAATATATGTGATATGTATTTCTACATAAGTATCTGCACATGTAAATGCATGTATGTATGAGCATGCATATGTATGTACACAGATTATAGCTAATGTAAGATGTGTAATAAAATACACATTTTATATAAGATACTTCTCATATATAACTAAACATGAAGTGGGGTTGGTTTTCTGGATTTGAAGGCTTAGGACAAGAGTCTCATGGGACAACTCTGGTCAAGTGGCATGAAATTGATATTCTAAATTATAGTATAGTGAATACTGTCTTCAGTCCTAAAAAGTTAGCAAGTATCTAATATATAACTACTGGTCTCTACAAAAGAAAAAGAGAAATAAACAAACCAAAAACTCACAAGAAACTACAGGATGAACAGTATAAAAAATCCGTAACTTCACCTGCTCTGTGACCAGAAGAACCAGAACAGCTGTATGATAACCCAGACACTACACTCCAACATGGACTACACCTCAACAATAAGAAACAAACATCCCAATTGCTGGACCAGAAGATAGCATCATGATAGGTGGAGAAAAGGTTAAACTTGCCAGCTATTTCATTTTATTTGGATCCACAATGAACTTTTATGGTAGTAGTAGTAGTCAAGAAATCACTAGATGTGTTGCATTGGGGAAATCTGCTGTTAAAGGTCTTTCCAAATTTGTGAAGAACAAGGATGTCAGTTTAAATATCAAGCCATAATCTTTTCAATTGCTTCTCATACATCTGAAAGTGGGACAATGAATTAAGAAGATCAAAGAATTGATGTCTTTAAATTGTGGTGTTAGCAAAGAGTATTGAATGTCCCATCATTTGCTAAAAGAAACAAATCTGTATTGAAGGATGCACAACCGGAGTGCTCCTTAGAAACAAGGATAGTGAAACTTCATCTCACCTGCTTTGGGCATATTCTCAGGGGAGGGACCTCATCCAGGGAAAAGTAGAGGGTCAGAGATAGAAAGGAAGAACCTCAAGAAGGTGGATTGTCAGCATCTACTACAACAGACTGGAGCATGACAAAGGGTGGTGCAGGATGGGGTCAGGCTCAGCCATGTTGTTCAGAGGATCACTATGAGTCGTCTTCAACTCAATGGCACCTAACAACAGTCACCCGGCCATCACTATTGACCATTCAGATCATGGCCACAGTAGGTTGATCCTTGGAGAATTCTTAAATATGAGACATAATGGCTCAGTTGAAACTGAATGATTCCCAGAGACTGTTGGTTATTTTTTTAAAACCTGAACAGAACGTAGCTCCTGTGGCTACCATTTAGTTAAATAAAGGATTATCTCAAAAAATAAAGAATATCACCTTTGAGCACTATATTCCTTTAAAAAAAGATCCTTTGATCAGATATTCTGTATTTTGCAATTAGCAGTCCAGAACAAGACATGTGTTATATGGATTGAAGGACAGAGAGGAAGAGGAGGAGATCTGTATGGAGTGGATGGAAAACCAATGTCTATGTAAACTTTCATTCAAAACACAATTGAAAAAATCATTCCAATGAGACCAAGTGCTCATCTGTCACTTTCAAAGAAAGAGGAAAAGATAAGAGTACGAGGAAGCTAAATTTATGAAAATGGAACAATCAGAACGGAAACAGAAATTTTCTACACAATGCAAAGAATGTAATTGGTGTTTTTGTGTAGAAATTATTTAATAAAGACCTAAATTGTGTGTAAACTCTCAGCAAAAACAATAAATTACTTTTTTTAAAAAGTTAAAAAATTATTAGAGTACAGAAAGTTAAAATGTATAGTTTTCATTTAAAAAATTGATAAATTCTTCATAAACAATGAAACAATGTTGTTGTTGTTGTTTTTTACTGTTGAGTCAGATGTAACCATTTCTAGCCTTCCAGCAGGTTTTTAGAGACAGTTCATTTACCGGAGGAAATTGCCCATCCTTCCCCTGCAGGGCAGATGATGGCCTCCAACCACATGCATTAAGGATTCCAGTGCAGTTTCTTACCATAGGTTGAAGTTATCATGATTATTATTTTTATCAGGATATAAAAAGAAAACATAAAGAGCAAACAAATTAGGAAGGCAGTAAAGCCATAGCGGCTGCAGGGATAAGACATGAAACAGCAAACCGTTTCTCGCAGTCTTTTTCCTGAGACTGAGTTGGCTTGTTAAGGGTAATCTTCTATTAGCGGTGCTGCAAATCAGTCTGAATCAGTTTCATCATGGGCAATGAAGCAAAATCGGAACAGATGCGAATCTTTACAATCTATGTGAAGTAGAGTGAAAACTAGAATGGAGAAAGTTATAGTTGTAGCCCAGAAACAGGAGCCATGGAAGAGATGTAATGAGCTCTTTCGGGAGACTGATGTTGTATTGTACTCTTGCCAGGGCTGAGGAGACAACACCCGTTCAAAGCAGTGAGCTCTTCCGCTGGTGCACCGCTGTTCCTGACTCCGCCTATCAAAAGATTTAGTTACTATGCAACATGCATGCTGCTCTCAAGTACACATGTCTAGGAGAAAGATTATCTTATTTTAGCAGGACATCCGTTCATACTTTTCCCTATACCAGTTATAATTCTAGTTCACTCACATTTTAAAAAGTTAGGTCTCACTTCATAAGCTATGACTAAACTGGGAAGAATTGAACTTAAGTCCTATCTATGAGAAGCAATTGAAAGTGATAATTTAAGGAAGAAAGAAGGAGAACTGAATTAAATCCTGTTTGATTATTTCTGAACAAAAATCTGACAAGAAAAAGCTCCAAATGAATGAATAAGTATGCAACTCACAATCGAAGTATTGAAGGCAGGCACTCATAGAATCCTTGAATGGGTTTAGGATGCATCACCTCTAGGGTTGATGTTATTTTGAAGGGTCATGCTACCCTCTCTGTTGCCCCGGAAATCTCCATTTCATCACACAAACACACACACAGTATCTTGTATTGGAGCTTCTGCAGAGCAGTGTCTTTTTGAATGTTGTTGTTATGTGCCGTCGAGTCATTTGCCACGCATAGCGACCCTATGTACAACAGCCCTAAACCCTGCTCTATCCTGTGCCAATCGCACTGTCTCTGACACACCCATCCCGATTATCCCAGTCACTGAATCAATCCATCTCATAGAGGGTCTTCCCCTCTTGCGCCGTCCCTCCACCCTCCCAAGCATGAT
>NW_006399852.1:7863007-7864274 GCF_000299155.1 Elephantulus edwardii
AGTGGTTGCACCATTTTACACTCCCAGCAACAGTGAATAAGGGTTCCAGTTTCTACACAGCCTCGTCAGCATTTGTTGCTTGTTGTTCTGTTAAATTTTGCTATTCTTACTGGAGTGAGATGATATTTCATAGTTGTTTTGATTTGCATCTCTCATAGAGCTAGGGATTTTGAACATTTCTTTGTGTGTTTGTTTGCCATCTTAATGTCTTCTACCAGAGGCAATTTACACATTCAATGCAATCCCAATACAAACACTAATGCCATTCTTCAATGAGATGAAAAAGGCAATCTCCAATTTCATTTGGAATGGAAAGAGGTCCCTGAATAAGCAAAGCACTCCTTAAAAAGAGAAACATGGTAGGAGGCATCTCACTTCTTAATTTAAAATCCTACTACAGTTCCATAGTGATCAAGACAGCATGGTACTGGTACAATGACAGACATATAAATCAATAGAATTGAGAATCTAGAAATCAGCGCATCTTCCTATGGTCAACTGATTTTTGACAAAGAGATAAAATCAGTTAAGTGGGGAAATGACAGCCTTTTTAACATATGGTGCTAGCAAAATTGGAAAACTCTCTTGAATATATCATGAACTGCTGGGGAAACAAACATGTTCATCCTGGAGAGGGTGAGGACAGACTGCTCCTTGGATGCAAGGATTCTGAAGTTCCATCTGACATACTTTGGACATGTTGCAAGGTGGGATCTGTCCTTGGAGAAGGATGTCATGCTTGGAAGGGTGGAGGGACAGTGCAGGAAATGAAGACCCTCCATGAGATGGATTGATTTTGTCACTGGAATAATGGGATAGGTGTGTCAGAGACAATAAGATTGCCAAGACAGAGCAGCATTTAGGGCTGTTGTGCATAGGGTCACTATGAGTCAGAAATGACTGGATGTCACATAACAGCAACATCTGCAGAAAACTCAAGCAAGGTCCACACCTCACTCCATACATAGAAATCAACTCAAAGTGGACCATGGACCTAGGACTAAAACCAAGAACTATAACATTAAAGAAAAGCTTGTAAGAACTCTAGAGGCCCTAATCCACAATATAAACAGTCTTCCAAGCCTCTTGGAAAATCTACAACCAGAAGAAGATAAAATAGATAAACAGGACCTTCTAAGAATCAAATTCCTATGCACATCCAAAAACTTCTCCAACAGAGCAAAGGGAAGCCACTGATTGGGAAAAAATATTTGGTAATGACATGTCAGATAAGGGACTTATATCTAGAATTTTTAAAATACTCAAG
>NW_006399852.1:7864814-7866170 GCF_000299155.1 Elephantulus edwardii
AACTACAACAGCCCTAAACCCTGCTCTATCCCTTGCCAATTATACTGTCTCCGACACACCAACCTCCATTACCCCAGTCACTGAATCAATCCATCTCATCCACGGTCTTCCTCTCCTGTGCTGTCCGTCCACCCTCCCAAGCATGACATCCCTATCCAAGGACTGGTCCCTCCTTGCAACATGTCCAAAGTATATCAGATGAAGCTTCAAAATCCTTGCCTCCAAGGAGCAGCATGGCTTCACCCTGAGACGAACTTGTTTGTTCTCCTAGCAATCCATGGTATATTCAATACTCTTTTCCAACACCACAGCTCAAAGGCATCTACTCTCCTTCTATCATCGCTAGTCATTGTCCAGCTCTCTGATGTATAGAAAGTAATTGCAAAGACCATGGCTTGTATCAGGCACAACTAAGTCTGCAGACTGACATAGTTGATACCAAACCCTTTGACCTAACCCAGTGTGTACTTACTTATTTGTTCTTTTTTTTCAAGATATATTAGCTATTTCTGAAGCTCTATTTGCCCTATACACTTTAAAATCAATTTTAAAAGTCATGTGGAAAAAAGCTTTCTTGCAGTTTCTTACTACATCTGTATAAAACATAGACTAATTCTGAGGAAATTAGTATCATTAAGCTGTTGAATTTTCTCATCCAAAACCTTTTTTTTTCATCTCTCCATTTACTCAGATCTTCTTTCTACACCTTTCACCTACTTTTCATAATTTTACCTATAAAATCTTGCATGTTTATTGTAATTTTAAAGCTGGGGATTTTTCTACAACATTTTCCCATATGCTATTATTGTCATTAGGTGTCATTGAGTCCCCTCTGACTCATAATGATCCTATGTGGAGCACAATAAAACCCTATCTGACCCTTCCCCATCCTTACAATCTCCACAGTGCTTAAGCCCATGGTTCTAATCACTGAGTCAATTTGTCTCATTGAAGGTCTTCCTCTCCTTTGCTGACTCTCCACTTTTCCAGGGACTGACCCTCCTGATAAGATGCCTAAACAAGCAAGGCAATATTTCATCTTCACCTCTAATGAACAATCTAGTGTTCTTCTTTCATGACATGCTTGTTCATGTTTTTGGCCAGCCATGGTATATTCAGTACTTTTGGTAATTAGTTTTTGTTGTTGTTGTTGTTGTTGCACGCCAGATCATAGCTGGCTCTCCAGCAGGTTTTCAGAGGCAGTCAACAGCACAGGAAGAGAATGACCACCTTCTCCCACGGAGCATCTGGAAGGATTCACACCATATGCCTTTGGGATTGCAGCTCAGTTTCTTACCACTAGGCTGCCAGTGCTTCCTAATTAGTTATTGTTGTTGTTGTTGTTGTTGTTGTTGT
>NW_006399852.1:7866741-7869232 GCF_000299155.1 Elephantulus edwardii
GCCTTCAGTATGGACTGAGGCTCAATGTCAAGAAGACAAAGATTCTCACCACTGGACCAATTGCTAGCATCAGGATTGGTGGCGAAGAGATTGAGATTGTTCACAGCTTCAGTTTGCTCAGCTCCACGGTCAACACTCTTGGCACCAGCAGTCAGGAAATAAAAAAACGTATTGCGATTGGAAAGTCTGCTGTTAGGGACCTCTCCAAAGTACTCAAGAGCAACGGAGTCTCTCTGGAGACTAAGGTGCGCCTGTACCGGCCATGGTCTTTGCAATCACTTGTTATGCATCAGAGAGTTGGACACTTGTTTTGAATGTTATGTTACCTTATATTTTTTAGATGTTTAACTGTGCTTATTGACTTTATAGAACAAATTATGAATAAAATTGCAAACATTGTGTTATTAAGAGGGACCATTTTCTGAAAGAAAAATATTATTAGCAAATCAAAGGACCCTGGGAAAAAAAGCAAAAATTTCAATAAGATGGATTGACACAGAGACTGTCACATGAGCCCAAACACAGCAATGCTTGTGAGAATAGTGCAGGTCCAAGTAGTATTTCATTTTTGTCTACGTAGGATTGCTATGAGTTGGAATTGACTTGTTAGCACTTAAAACCATTCCAAATCAAGTATCTCTTTAAGACAAACCATCATGTGTATTTTTTAAAAAGTTATCGACACTTGCAATTGTGTCCACTGAGGAAATATATAAAAATTTTTTTAAAATAGACAAAACCCTAACCTTTTCTAAGTAACTGCTGTTCAACAGAGAGGAATGTGCTGTGCCCTCTCCTATGTGGAAAGAGGACGTAGAGATAAAAGAAATCATTCCCTCATTGAGGAGATTAGGCTTTGCAGCAATGACCAAATAGATGACTAAGGAATGTTTCCTTATTAATAGAATTGATGAGAATAACTAGAATTAAAACAACTAAGCTTCTATCCAAGCCATAGTCTTCTTAACTAATTATTATGCTTCTCATGGGCTCTGGTAATTTAATGGTAAGCAGATACACTACTAACCTCAAAACACGTGGTTTGAGTTCATGAGCTGCCCTCAGGGAGAAAGATGGGTAATCTGTTCAACTGTCTGAAAACCTGCTGGAGGGTCAGCTATGAGTTTGTTCTGACTCAACAGTACATAACAACAGCAATGCATCTGCAAGTTGGACATTGACTAAGGATGATAGAAGAAGAATCTATTCCTTTGAACTGTGTTGTAGGAGAAGAATACAGAGTACCCCGTGGACTGCAAAAAAGAAGAAACAAAACTGTCTTGGTGTAAGTTTAACCAGAGTGCTTCTCAAAAGCAAGTTTTATCTCATGTACTTTGTTAGGAATGGTCAATCCTGAGTTAAATATATCATGCTAGGAAGGTCAGAGAAAGAGAAGAAGATTCTATCCAAGATGGGTTGCCACAGTGACTGTAACAATGAACTCAAATATATCAGAGATGGTGTGAATGGCACAGAGTACACAAGGTATTTCTGTTGTGTTAAGACTAAAAGTTGGCTTTTCTTATGCATTTAGTCTCTGTTCTCCAGCTGCAGACACGTGGTCTTGCAAATCAGTATCAGCTGAAGGAGTGTACCTTCACTGAGCAGTAAAGCTTGTGCCAACAAGACCCTGGTGAGAGCGAGACCCTGTTGGTGGAGAGACTGGTATTGCTACGGAGAAACTGTGGCAAGCTGTGATCTGAAGCTTCTTGCATCTGTGCTTGCCACAGTTAAAGATTTGCTGGTTTTTCCACATGCTTAAAGGAGATGCTGGCTTATAACTTGCTGGATGCTTCTTTGCTTGGAGGCAAAAGTGGCTGGATGATTTGGATTTGACTGCTGAACTGAAACCAAAGCCTGGACTAATTGAGGACTTGCGCCTTAAGACTGTTTGGCTAAAACTTGGATTTGCATTAGGTGATATTCTTTGCCTTCCCTATTTTTTTTTAACTTTCAAAATTCAGGGGTTTTTAAAAATTCATTTCTATGCAAATTTACTAAGACTTTGTATTTCTATTCATTCTTGTGCTTTTCTCCCTGCCTACTCCTCCTCCCATTCACTCTTCTCTTTGAAAAGTAAAAGAAGAATTCTTTCATTGTTATACATTCCCTCCCACCAAGTCCACTCCACTATGCTGCCTTCATTCTGGACTCCTGTCATAACAATAATAACTAATTGTATATCCCTTTTAAACATTTCTTTCCCTGGTCTGTTTCAATGCAGTATTAATTAACATCTCACTCCAGTCAGAATAGTAAAATTTAACAGAACAGCAAGCAACAAATGCTGGAGAGGTTGTGGAGAAACTGGAACCCTTATTCACTGTTGATGGGAGTGTAAAATGGTACAACAACTGTGGAAGGCTGTATGGTGCTTTCTCAAAAAGTTGCAAATAGAGATACCATTTGACCCAGCAATTCCACTGCTGGGAGTATACCCCAAAGAGACCGTAACTGACATCCAAGCAGATATATGCACACCCATGTTTAT
>NW_006399852.1:7869332-7876409 GCF_000299155.1 Elephantulus edwardii
ATTGTAATATTTTGCTTTGTCATCCCGTGCTGCCTTTTGAAATCTTCTATTCAACTCTTTAGTATCTTGAATTCTTCCCTGTGCTTTGGCTTCTTTGCGCTCCAGTGCAATTTTCAGAGTCTCTTCTGACATCCATTTTGGTCTTTTCTTCCTCTTCCGTCTTTGCAATTAGTTATTAGTGGTGTTAAAAGCCATAATTGAATTTTGCATATTATTAAACTCCCTTTTAGTACATGAGTTTACTTATTTATTTTCTTGGTGCTGTAAGAGTCACTATTTTTTTTAAAATAAGAGTTTAATGAAAGTTTATGGAGAACTTGGATTTCCATTCATTGTCACACATTTTCCTCCCAGCCTACTTTTCTCTTTGGAAAAAAAAATCCTTCATTGTTATACAATCCCTCCCCAGTCCACTTTACTATGCAGCTCTTACTCTATAGTGTTGGTATGCAAATAATACCTAATCATATATTCCTTTTAAGCAGTTCTGTTCCTCCTCTGTTTCAATGCAGTGTACTTTATTTATCCCCTCTTTTCTTAGTTTCTCCCCCGCCCCATCCACCATGTCAGTCCTGTTTTTTAACAGTGGCATTATACGGTGTTCGTTCTTTTGTGATTGAGATACTTCACTCAGCAAAATAACCTCCGGGGTGACTGATTTTGTATAATATTTCATGAGTTCCTGGTTTTTCAGTGCTGCATATTGTTCCATTGTGTGAATATACCACAGCTCTCAATCCATTCATTTCTTGATGGGCACTTGTTTGTTACCATGGCTTTGCTATTGTGAACAATGTATATCTGCTTTTGTGATAGTTCTGTTTTCTTTAGGATATATTCCCACTAGCGGAATTGCTGGATCAAATGGTATTTTTATTTTCAACTTTTTGAGAAAGCACTATATTGCCTTCCATAGTTGTTGCACCTTTTTACACTCCCACCAGCAGTAATAAGGGTTCCAGTTTCTCCACAACCTCGTCAGCATTTGTTGTTTGCTGCTGTGTTGAATTTCGCTATTGTTACTGGGATAAAATGTTATCTCATAGTTGTTTTGATTTGCATCTCTCATAGAGCTAGGGATTTTGAACATTTCTTCACGTATTTATTGGCCATCTGAATATCTTTGATGAAGTATCTGTTTATATCCTGTGCCCATTTTGTGATTGGATTGTTTACCTTTATCTTGTTGTGGTGCTTGAGTATTTTATAAATTCTTGATATAGGTCTCTTATCAGACATGTCATTACCAAACATTTTTTTCCCAGTCTGTGGCTTTCCTTTATACCCTGTTGGAGGTTTTTTTATGTGCATTGGGATTTGATTTTTAGAAGGTTCAAGTCATCTATTTTATCTTATCCTGTTTTTAGGATTTTCAGGATGCTTGGAAGATTGTTTATGTTGTGGATTAGGGCTTCTAGAGTTCTTCCACGCTTTTGTCTGATGAAGTTTATAGTTTTAGTCCTAGGTTCTTGATCCACTTTGAGTTGGTTTTTGTGTGTGATATGACGTGTGGGTCTTGCTTGCGTTTTCAGCAGATAGTTTTCCAATTCTGCCAACACAATTTGTTAAAAAGGCTTTTATTTCCCCATTTAACTGTTTTTATCTCCTTGTCAAAAATCAGTTGACCATAGGTAGATGGGCTGATTCCTGAGTTCTCAATTCTATTCCATTGATCTATGTGTCTGTCATTGTACCAGTACTAAGTTGCCTTGACCCCCCATGGCAGTGTAGTAGGATATGAAATCAGAGAGCGAGATGCCTCCTACCTTGTTTCTCTTTTTAAGGAGTGCTTTGCTTATTTGGAGTTTCTTTCCACTCCAGATGAAATTGGAAATTGCCTTTTCCATCTCATTGAGGAATGGAACTGATATTTGTATAGGGATTTCATTGACCTTGTAGATTGCCTTTGGTAGAATTGTTCACAATATTGAATCTTTCTATCCAAGTGTGAGGTATAGTCTTCCATTTCTCCAGGTCTCTTTTCATTTCTTGTAGTAATGTTTTGTAATTTTCTTTGAATAGGTCCTTTATTTTCCTAGTTAGATTTATTCCAAAGTATATAATCTTGTGATTAGCTATTGTTTTTCTTAACTCCTGTTCTGTAGTCTGTCACTGTAGAGAAATCCAGTTTATTTTTGTATGTTGATCTTATATCATGCCTCTTTGCTGAATTGGTCAACCATGTCCAATAGTTTTCTCACTGAGTCTTTACGGTTTTCTAAGTATACTATTTTATCATCTGCCCATAGACAAAATTTTACCTACTCTTTGCCAATTTGGATACCTCTTATTTCCTTCTCCTGTCTTATTGCTGTCACTAAGACTTCCAATATAATATTGAACAGGAGAGGTGATAGTGGGCATCCTTGCCTAGTTCCTGTTCTCAAAGGGAATGCCTCTAATCTCTCTTTATTGAGAACAATGTTGGCTAAGAGATAATATTTTCAAGAAACAATAGTTTTAGATTTTTTTCCTTCTAAATTTAATATCTTTCATTGAATTTCTTTTTTAAAAAATCATTATTTAGAAAAGAACTACACTTTTACAATAAACAATAGTAGGAATAAGAGTACCCTGTCTTATCTATATATTTAATGAGAACATGTTCCAACATCTGAACATAAAGGGTCGTTTTAAATTTTCCTATTTACTATTTCTCACAAAGTTAAGGAAGTTACATTCTAGTCTAGATTTGCTAAGAAGTTTTAATGCTATCAGATTTATTACGAGTGAATTTTGAATTTTATTGCAGACTTCTTTGTATGCTTTTTTATTAATCTCCAGGTAATGCAAAGCATTATGTTGACAGATATTCTAGTATGAACTGTAATTTTACTCTGGAATAGATCAGCTTATTGTCAGTGACTCAGTATCCTGGGCCATAATTTTTGTTTGTTTATCTTTTTCCACTTTTTACATGAAGGTAATAAAATGAATACAACAATGTTATCTACTTTTGTGTTTTCAAGTTCATTTTCCTTTATTACATATGACATTACTGTTCTTTGAAAATTTGAAAAATATTTCCTATACACTTGGCTTACTGTCTTGTTCATGGAGGTAAACAGGTAAGAGAGGATTATCACTGAAATTCAGTTTCTCAAACTATTATATGACTTGGACTATTTGTGTTTTCTATTCACCTTTTTTAAGAAACTATACCCTTGATAATCAGATGGATTGATTCAGTGACTGTGATAATGGGGGTAGGTATGTGAGAAACAATATGATTGGCACAGGATAGAGCAGGGTTTGGGGCTGTTGTACATAGGGGTCACTATGAGTGCCAGGAGATTCAACAACACAGAACAACAACATGCTAATTTCATTTTTTTACAAAAAATGTTGATTTAGTTTTTAAATACTTTTTAAAGAAAATACTATCCTTCTCTTGACGATCTTATTATCTTAATGATAATAAATTTGGCCTTTCTCATAATGCTTTGCTCCCAAGCATTTGCAAATAGTGAACTCTGGAGGACAATTAGTGATGTTCTGTTTTGTGTGTAGGCTCAATTATAACCAGATAATAACACAACAATCTTGAATAAACTGTGTACCACCAAAAGAACAAACAAATCTGTCTCAGACAAAATTCAACAGAAACTATTCTTTAAATGAGGATGATGAGATTTTGCTTCACATACTTTAGGCATGGTATCAGAAGGGGCCAGTCCCAGGAGAAAGGTATCATGCTAGGCAAAGTCATCACTGTTGTTGTTGTTGTTGTGTACTGTCAAGTTAGAACTAACCCATAGCTGACCCTCCAGTGGGTTTTCATAGGCAGTATATCGCATGGAAGGAGATTGCCCATCATTCTCCCACAGGGCAAATGGTGGACATGAACCATGTTCCTTCAGATTGGAAGTACAACTCCTTACCACGTGGCCACCAGAGCTCCACTGGTAAAGCAGAGGATCAGCAGGAAAAACTATTTTCAACAAAATAGACTGACACAGAGACACAACAATGGAATCAAGCAGGGCAGCAAGAACTTAGCAGTTTCCTAGAGTTTCTATGAGCTGGACCCAACTTGGCAGCATGTAACAAGAGCAGAAAGGGGAATTTAGAGGAGGAAGAGAGAAGCAAGGACATTTAGAGCATGTACAATGAATCTCACATAGCTATAGAGAGAAGTGAGGACCGTTCAAGGCATGTTTTTAAGTGAAAAATTAACAGGAAAGGGTTAAATGAAGTCAGAACTATGAGGAAAAGAAATGAAGAAAGAGAGCTGTTCTATAAAGAAAATTTAGAAATGGTTTTGTCTTTTTTGATAACTCATGTTCTTAACATGAGTTAAATGGCTGAGGTGAGGTTGAAGGAAAATCAACGGGAGCTAAAACCATCAAGAAGTATAGAAAGAAGATGTTGAAATGAGCAAACAGTGAACAGTGCCCAGACTAGTTGGAGAGTTAGGTAGTCAAGGCAAGTCTGAAGTAGTCAGTGAAAAACAACCTTAAAAACCTCTTGAGTTTATTTTGACTCATTAAGACCTCATATCTTAGAGTATAACTGGGAGCTCCATCCAAAATTCATTGCCATTAAGTTGGAATTGACTCATAGCTGACTTTACTCACAGTGACTTTTTTGGGAGGCTATAAATCATGTCAGAGGAGATTGCCCATTATTCTCCGGCAGAGCTACTGCTGGATTGGAGCAACCAGAGAGGTGTCACCATTATTTTAATAGCATAACCTTTATGAAAGCAAGTTGCTAGGCTTTTCCTTCAATGCTGCTGAGTTGGTCCAAACTAGCTATCAACTTTCATTTAGCTTTTGTTGTTAGACACTATCGCGTCAACTCCAATTCTTAGCAAACTCATGTATATCAGTTTGAAAACTTGCCTGATCCTGTACCATTTTGGCTTTACATAAGCTCAGTGTGGTAGTCACTATATCAAACCATCTCATTGAGTCTTCCAAGCATGATCCTTTTCCAAGGATTGCCCTCTCCTGACAACATGTCCAAGGTGATTGTTGTTGTGTGCCATCAAGTTGTTTGCAACTCATAGCAACCCTATGTACAACAGCCCTAAACCCTGCTCTATCCTGTGCCAATCGCACTGCCTCTGACACACCCATCCCGATTACCCCAGTCATTGAATCAATCCACCTCATAGAGGGTCTTCCCCTCCTACCTTGTCCCTCCATCTTTCCGAGCATTATATCCCTCTCCAATGACCAGTCCCTCCTTTTAACATGTCCAAAGTATATCAGACGAAGCCCCAGAATCCTTGCCTCCAAGGAGTAGCTTGGTTTAACCCTCTACAGGATGAATCTGTCTGTTTTATTGGCAGTCCATTGTACATTCAATACTCTTCTCCAGCACCACAGCTCAAAGGCGTCAATTCTCCTTCTGTCCTCCCGAGTCATTGCCCAACTCTCTGATGCATAACAAGTGATTGCGAAGATCATAGCCTGTATCAGACGCAGCTTAGTCTCCAGAGTGACACCATTGCTCTTCAGTACCCTGGAGAGGTCCTTAACAGCAGACATTCCCATCGCAATTTGTTTTTTTATTTCCTGGCTGCTGGTGCCAAGAGTGTTGACCGTGTTCAAGGTAGGGGTGTTGAAATACACATACTCATCATTCTTGCCTCTAATAGGCACATTGGCTGCATATCATAAAAGACATATGAATTTAATTTTTTTTTTGTTCATCCATGGTAGAATATTGAATCAACATTCTTTGTCAACACCACAGTGGAAAAACATTGATTCTTCTTTGGTATTCTTTATACACTACCCAAATTTCACAAGTATATGAAGCAATTGAAAAGACAAGATTTGGATCAAGCACAACTTAGGTATCAAAGATATTTTCTTGCTCTTTAGTACATTGAACAAGTTCTCCACATGACTGTTGGTTTTATGACTGCTTCTTCAATGAGTATTGACTGTGAATCCAAGTAAAATGCAATCTTTGACAATTTCAATCTTTTCTCCATTTGTCTTTATGCTGCATATTGGACAAGTTGTAAGGATTTTTTGGGTTTTGTTAAATGTAATCCACACAGAAGTCTGTACTTGTGATCCTCTTCACTAAACACCTATACCAATCAACTGAATTATCCAAGAGAAAAATCACACAGCTATGCTGCTCAGATTTATCTTAAATCTTGGTATTTGTTTGCTTTCTCTCACATACTTTCTGGGTCTGAGGCCTTCTCTGAATGCTTCATTCTTTGTTGTTGTTATGTGTCATCAAGTCACTTGTGACACATAGCGACCCTATGTTCAACAGCTCTGAACCCTGCTCTATTCTGAGCCAACCTTGTCATCTCTGACACACCTATACTCATTACCCCAGTCACTGAGTCAATCTATCTCATTGAAGGTCTTTTTCTCTTGCACTGTCCCTCCACCTTCCCAAGCATTATGTCCTTCTATAAGGACTAGTTCCTCCTTGAAACATGCCCAAAGTATGTTGGATGAAGCTTCAAAATTCTTGCCTCCAAGGAGTAGCCTGGTTTCACCCTCTCTAGTACAAACCTGTTCACTCTTCTAGTAGTCCATAGTATGTATATTCAATACACTTCTCCAGCACCACAGGTCAAAGGTATCAATTCTCCTTTGATCCTCCCTAGTCATTGTCAAGCTTTATTCTTACAATGAAACAAATACCTCTCTTAGCTAAGGCTCCTTACACTAGGAAATGTTGATCACAACTGTTATGAATTTGACTGTTATCTGAAAGGAGGTAGTTTGAACCGATCTGACATCTAGAAGGAATCTGACCATCAGCTCCCATAAAAATTGTTGTTTTTGTTGTTGCTACATGCCTTTCAGTTGCCTGCAACTTATAGCAACCCAGTCCGAACTCTGCCCTATCCTGATCCAATCTTACCATCTCTGACACACCTAACCCCATTACCCCAGTCACTATTTCAATCCATCTCATCCAAGGTCTACCTCTCTTGCACTGTCCCTCAAAATAACTGGTCCCTGTAACTTGCCCAATGTATGTGGGACAGAGCTTCATATTCCTTGCCTCCAAGAAGTAACTTAGTTTCACTCTTTCTAGGACAGACCTGTTTGTTCTTTTGGCAGTCCATGATATGTTCAACACTCTTCTGCA
>NW_006399852.1:7877374-7878635 GCF_000299155.1 Elephantulus edwardii
GCATTCCATTATACTACTTTGTTTTGTTCTCCTGAGTTACTCTTTGAAACTATCTGTTCAGCTCTTTCAGTTTGACATGCTTTCCTTTAGATTTGGCTTCTCTATGCTCCAGTGTAATCTTTTCAGTCTCTTCTGACATCCATTTCAGTTTTTTTCTTTCTCCCCTGTTTTATATAATGACCTTTTGCTTTCTTCGTAGAGGATATCCCAGATATCACCCCACAACTCATCTGGTCTTTTATGTTCAATGCCTCAAACCTGTTCTTAAGATGATCATGAAATTCTGATGGAATTGATTCAAAATCATATCTTGGTTCCTGTGGACTTATTTTAATTTTCTTTGGCTTCAGTTTGAACTTGCTTACAAGCAATTGATGATCTGACCCACAGCCAGCCCCTAGCCTAGTTTTGACTGCTGATATTGAGATTCTCAAATGATTTCTTCCACAAATGTAGTAAATTTGATTCCTGTGTAGCCCATCAGGTGAAATCCACATGTAAAGTCATCTTTTGTGTCTTTTAGAAAAAGTATTTGCAAGGAATAAATCATTGTAAATACAAGCTTCAATCATTCTATTTCCAGCCTCAGTTATATCACCAAGTCCATATTTTCCAACTACTGTTCCTTCTTCACTGTTTCCCAATTTTGCATTTCTGTTACCAATTATCATTAGCACACCCTGATTGCATGTTCAGTCAATTTCAGGCTGCAAACTTTGATAAAAATTCTCAGTTTCTTCCTCTTTAACACTAGATGTAGGTGCATATACTTGAATAATAGTCATGTTAACACGTCTTCCTTGTATGTGTATGAATATTATCCTATCTCTCACAACGTTGTATTTCAGGATAGAACTTGCAATTAACTTTTTTACTATAAATGCAACACCCTCTTTCTTTTGTTTTTCATTCCCTGAGTAGTATATCATAGTATAATCTGATTCTAAGTGGTCATAGCTGGCCCATCTCATCTCACTAATGCCTAGTATATCGATATTCATGTGTTCCATTCATTTTTAGTGAACTGTATCTGATCTAATTTAAATCAGCTTGGGTGGAAAGACTGTGTGGGCAAACAGGATCTGGTGGGCAGGCCTTAATCAGTCTGGTCTTGCCTATGAATGAACCTTTAGCTTGGAAAAGTTGGATCCTGGTTGATAAGTGTTTGTGATTTACTTGAAAGCTGGGGTAAACTGTCTGGACATTTCTAAATTGTGTTAGCAATCAAGTGTAAGGTGATTAACTGTATCTGATCATGTTT
>NW_006399852.1:7878735-7881000 GCF_000299155.1 Elephantulus edwardii
CACAAGAAAGTTGGGCAATCTCCTTTCATGCAATAGTGCCTTGGAAAAGTCACTGGAGAATCAGCTTTGTCCGTTCCAACTTGATTGTACGTAACAGTAACTACTACAACATCATTTCTTCATTTACCTCATATTTTTACTTTCTCAGGGAGGTCATTTCTACAGTTAGCTGTCTTCTTCACTATTATTATTTTTTTCTTAATTATTTTACTTGATATATTAACATGATTTACTTCTGCTGTTGTTGTTGTCATTGTTGTTGTTATTAGATATCTTTGAGTCAACTACCACTATTTGCTACCCTATAAATAAATCCAAGTGTTAACCTATTCCTGCACCCTTCTCATTTTGCTCTAGTCCATTGCTGTAGTGACTCTGTCAGTTCATCTGGTTGGAAGTCTTCCTCTCTTTCATTGAACCTCTCTCTACCTTTCCCAGCATGATCTCTCTTTTTCAAGGATTAGCCCCTGCTGATAATATGTCCAAAGTATGTGAGGCAAAGTTGCACTATTTTTGGCTCTAAACACCACTCTGGTTGCACTTCCAGCAAGGAAAATTTTGGTTGTTTGTTTGCTTATTCTATTGGCACACTCACTCACTCGTTCACTCCTTGTCATCGAGTTGGGACAGATTCATAGCCGATCCTCCAGTTGGTTCCCTAGAGCTATGTATCACACAGGAGGAGATTGCCCATCTGTCTCCCACGGAGCAGCTGGTGGACTCAAACTACCTAACTTTGATCTGGCAGCACAGTGTCATACTTACTAAGCCACCAGAGCTTGCTCTCTTGACAGCCCATGAGAATATTCTATATTCCTTAACAACACCACAATTCAAAAGTATTGATTAGTCTTTGATCTTCCTTATTCATTGCTCATCTTTCAAAAGTATAAGAGGAAACTGTTAAAATTACCAAGCCTTGAACGAGGAATTTTCATCTTTGAAGTAATATCTTTGCTCTTTAGCACTTTGAAGAGATCCTTGACAGCAGATTTTCCCAATTCCGCAGGTCTTTGATTTCTTTTTTATTTTAATGTCTCTTGATTGATGCTTCCATGGATGTCAATTATGGGTCCAAATAAAATGAAACCTTTGACATCTTCACTCTTTTCTCCATTTAACATGATGTTTCCTAGTAGTCCAATGGTGAGGGGGTTTGTTTTTTTGATGTTGAGATCTAATCCATAGTGAAGGTTGTAGTGTTTTATCTTCTTCAGTAAGTGCTTCAAGTCTTCTTCACTTTCTCTAGGCAAGGTTGTACCATCTGCATAACATGAGCTTGGATTGTTAATGAATCCTCAACAAATCTTGATAAACTCTTCATACAGTCTAGGCTGTCAAATTGTTTTCTCAGCACACAGAGCAAATAGGTATGCTGAATGGATACGGCCCTGACACACATCATGTAGTGTTCCTTTGTTCTGCTCAGATATCTGTCTTGTGCATTACGTACAGGTTTCATATGAGCACAATTTAAGTGTTCAGCGGTTTACATTCTTTTCAAAAGCATGAAGTTCAAATTCACCAGCTTCTCTATTGCAGAAAGATGGGCAATTGTGTCCTATGAGATTTATTGCCTCTGAAAATACACTGGACAGTCAGCTATGTGTTGGTTCTGACTCAACAGCAACAACAGCAACAACAATAGTTATCATAACTTTAATATGGTCCACACAGCCAAATGCCTTTGCATAGTCAGTAAAATACAAATAAACATCTTTCTAATATTTTCTGCTTCCAGTCAAGATCCATCTGACATCAGTAATGATACCTCAGTATCAATCTCTCAATTTAAAAAGAAAACTACAAAAATGAAACTCCTCAATATTGCATGTCCTCCTCTTACCAATATGAATTTCTCTGCTCTTTTCTTAGGCAACATTTCTCAGAAGGACCTCTATTCTTCCCATTTCCTTCATTCCTTTTCTCTCTTCTATCCACTCCATAAAGCCTTGTTTTTCTGTGTCCTTAAGTCATCTACAACTCATAGAAACCCTATGAACAGTATCTCTGAACCCTGCCCTATCCCTAGCCAATCTCACAGTCTCTGACATACTTGTCCCCTTTACCACGGTCACTGAGCCAATCCATCTCATCTAGGGTCTTTCTCTCCTGCACTGACCCTCCAACCTTCCAACCATGGTGTCCTTCTCCAAGGTCCCTCTTGGCAACATCTCCAAAGT
Source organism: Elephantulus edwardii (assembly GCF_000299155.1). Taxonomy (NCBI): domain Eukaryota; kingdom Metazoa; phylum Chordata; class Mammalia; order Macroscelidea; family Macroscelididae; genus Elephantulus; species Elephantulus edwardii. The sequence goes on from NW_006399852.1 coordinate 7,880,919, forward strand.
ATGTGAAATAGAGCTTCAAAATTTTTGCCTCCAAAAACAACTGGTTCCATCTTCTCCAGGACAGACACGCATGTTCTGTTGG
>NW_006399852.1:7881100-7886620 GCF_000299155.1 Elephantulus edwardii
TGTCTAGTCCTATTTTGTTGAGTGTTTTAATCAGGAAAGGGTGTTGGATTTTATCAAAGGCCTTTTCTGCATCAATTGATAGGATCATGTGGTTCTTGTTCTTTGCTTTGTTAATATAATGAATTACATTAATTGTTTTTGTTATATTGAACCATCCTTGCATACCTGTTATGAATCCCACTTGGTCATGATCTTTCAGTGTGTACTTTAAGCTCTCTATGTTTTTAGCAAGCAAGGTTATATCAGATGCATTTCACAGTGGTTAATGAGTCTTCTTCTAATCCTTATACTACACTCTGTTTCAGTTAGTGCAACTTCTCTAATTATTTGTTCAGCATATAGATTGCATTAGTATGGGAAAAAGAATACAAACCTGATGCACTAAACCATTTGGTAAGCTCCCTTATTCTATTCCAACAACTATCCGTTAGTTTATGCAGATGTCCAGAAAAGAGTGATAATGAAGAACCCTCAAGAGACTCTTCTGTAGTGAACATAACAGTGTATATATGAGAAAGGTTAGGAAATTAAATATTCTTAACTCTCATATATTTAAATTTAGGCGACACATATGTGCTATTTGCCAAATACACTAGTAGGTCTGAGATGAGATGTAAATGGCATGGCTGTTGCATCAAGACTTGCAATATGAAAGAGATTTGTAAGGCACGCACAGACAACTATAATTTTATATTAAATGTATGACAGTGGCAAAATTAAATGTGAAAAATAAGTGACTAAAGAATTATTTCTTTGTACTCATTTGCCACCTTTAAATTATTGTTAACAGCATTTGTGTTTATGGTTTTACAATTTGCGTCACTGTCTCTATTCTAACTATTACTCATCAATCCCATAAAAATCACTGGTAGTTTATGAAAATTATGCAACTTTCTCACTAAAATATTCCTAATACTTAGTCATTGTGCCTTTTTCTTATAGGACGAAAAATGCTGTCTCTTTGTTTTCATTTCTAATATAACTGGAAATGAACTATTAAGAAAATCCCCAAGCTAATGTGACTGTCCATAAGAAAAACAGAAAACAAAAGACATTTTTCTACTAGGAGCTGCATATATCTCATATAGTACATTATTTTCAGAGAGACTCAATTTGTTTTCTAAACCAGAAATTTCTTTCAATATTAGGCTATTGACAATGTTCTCCAACTACACACTCTATTTCATGTCATATTCCAAGGAACTGGCAAAGAGAAAGAGATTTTATTAAAACTTAAAGTGACTAGGGAGCTCCTGTGGTCTACATAGGTTTATTGTTTGTTGTTGCGAATGGTAAAATCAGAAACAACACATAGTTGAATCTCCAGCAGGTTTTCAGAGGCAGTAAATCAAGCAGGAGCAGATTGCACATCATTCTCCCACAGAGCAGCTGGTGGATTTAAATAATGTACTTTTGGATTGGCAGCCCAATCCCTTACCACTAAGCCTACTTTATAGAAAGACACCCAATTCTAAGAAGAGGTGTTATTTTATTGAGTGCAGATTATCATGCTAATATCTTTTTATTTAAGCAAATTAAAGTTAAGCACATAAGTCATATCAATGCAATTCAAACTGAAGCTGACATAAACATTGTTTCTACATAAGGAATCTCTGTGATGTTTCTCGGAGTCTATTGTCCTTGTTGAAGTGAAAGGCTTAATGGAGATTTTAGAAGTCTATTATGACTTGAACAATGTAAAGTCTCAGAGACGTAAAGGAAACTGAGCTACGACTCTGTGAAATTTCTATCAGAAGCTTTAGAAATAGAGTAACTATGTAGTGGTATCAGTTCAAAACAGAGCTGTTGGTAAGAGTGATGCCATTCCTCCACAGAGTATAAAATCAGAGCTCAACAATAACCCATGGCTTTGCTCTTTTTTCTAGACACCAATGGTATCAAGAAGAGGGAATGAGAAAAACAAAGCTTCTTGAACATCTGAGAAGATCTAAATTCTGGTTGGGCCTGCCACTTGGACTCAGAGTATTTTCTCTCTCTATGCCTTAGTTTTGAACTTCAGTAAAATGAGAACTCGACTCTCCTTTTTTGCATGTTTGCGTAGATTAGACATACTGCATATAAGTACTTAGTACACAGGAAAGCATGATAAAAGAGAGAATTCTTTTTGGCTGATGTTGTTCTCCTAATTCTCTTGAAAATGTAGTTTCTCTTTCCTTCTACGTGCACTGTGTTGAATAGCATAAGGTGAGTCCTCAGACATATGCATAGAAAGAGTAAGACAGTAGCCCCAGAAGCTTTCCTGTTGACAGTGGGGATCTCTTAGAGTATTTGTTGTCTTACTTATTTATGACTGCTGTAACAAAACACCACCAAATAAACTGTTTTGGAAATCAGCAATTTATTCTCTTACAGTTTCAGGCTTTAGGAGTTTGAAATCAGTGTATTATCGCTATTGATTCCTTCTGAGGAGTCTAAGAGTGAGCCTAATCAATGCCTCACTTCTAGCCTTTGCTAGATCCTAGATACACTTGGTGTTTCTTGGCCTGCCGTTATATGACCATTTTTCCCCCTCCATTTCTATCTGTATTCGTTCTCCTGTGACACTCAGCTAGGATTAGGAGCCACCCTACTCCATCTTAAACATCCAACTTGCAAATAATGTCAAATTAATAGATACTAGGACTCAACTTCAAAGCCTCTTTTGGAGGATACAATTCAGCCTATCTTTTCCAAGACTGATAGGCCTAAATACCATTACTTGTTGGCAGGCAGCACAGAAATTAACATCTTGTCAACAGGACTAATCTGAGAGTATAAGAAATGAATTCTACCACGCATTTTTGGGACCTCGATTTTCAAACAAGCTATTTAATTTTTCCACTTGTTTAGATAAATTGTTGAGTCCAAAAAGTGGTCAAAAAACTCAACTTCCTTTTTGAAATCTCCAGAATCATGGAAACAGAACTCTTACTTTATCAACATCAGAGTGAGGTACCTCTTGGAGACAGCTTTCTAAGATAATCAGCTCAAAGCAGGAGCCAAATTATCAACTGAGCACTAAACAAAGAAAAGCAGAAGACAACTTCTGCTTCTGGTTATGAAGGAACAAGTAATATAAAATTTGTCCAACTGTATAAACAATCTGAAAGTGGTACAAACGATGAGAAACTATGTTTGTCTCAGGCACTGTTGTAAGACTATGATCCTTGAGAAGGAGAATCAAACTCGAGGATCTTGACAATTGCTCTGGATTTCCACTCAGAAGCCCTTCAGGACTGCCGCACAGGGAGAGAGGGGAAACAGTAAATTGTCATGATGAGTTGACAAGAATAATCAAGGTAGAGAAAAATAATCAGTGGCTTGAAAACAGAACAATAGAAACTATGGAAAAAGTAAGCACAGGGATATGAAAAATTAATAAAAACAGAAAAAGCTTTTGTTCTGTTTTCAATTGTCAACATGTTAACACAGACTCATGGCAACGTTATGTAGTAAACAACAGAACATCACCTGTTCCTGCACCATCTTCTTGATTCTTAACATGCTTGAGGGCATTTTTGTGACTATTGTATCAATCCATCTCAGCGAAGTTTCCCTTGTTGTCTCCCACTTCATTGTTGGTCAAGAGAAAGGAAATGAGTATAGAAAAAAGATTTTAATAAGTCATGAACTAAAATTTCCAAATGTTATGCCTGAGAGTCTGTTCATGCCATATCATAAGGGCTTCTAAAATTTATCTAATTTTTCTCTGATGAACTCCATAGTGTTTGGTTTTACTCCTAAGTCCGTGATCCACCTGGAGTTGGGTTTTGTGTACACTGTGAGGTGTAGCCCTTGCTTCTGTCTCCTGCAGTTGGTTGTCCTAGTCATTTAGCGTCATTTGTTTGAAAAGCTGTTATTTCCCCACTTAATTGATTCTGTCTCCTTGTCAAAGATCAATTGACCATAGGTAGATGGGTTTTATTTCTGAGTTCCCCATTCTACACCATTGATCTATGTGTCTGTTGCTATACCAGTGCCATGCTGTCTTGACTACTATGGCTGTGTTGTAAGTTTTGGGGGTCAAGGTTTGTGATACCTCCTACTTTGTTTCTCTTTTTCAGTAGTGCTTTGCTTACTCATGATCTTTTACTTCTACAGATAAAATTTGAAAATATTTACTGCTTGTTGAAGAATGGCCTCAGTATGTGTATTGGGATACTGACCTATAACCAGGTATCCATAAAAAACCTAAAACACCTAAAAACTCAAAACCAGGAGAAAATAAAATAGATGAATGGGATCTTCTAAAAATAAAATTCTTATGTGCACCAAAAAAATTCTTCAATAGAGTAAAAAGGAAGACCGCAGACTGGGGAAAAGTATTTGGCAATTACTTATCTGATGGGACTCATAATTAAAATTTATAGAATATTCCAGCACATCAACAAAAGAAAAACTAACAAATAAATCACAAAATGGGAAGAAGAGATGAATAGAAGCTTTACAAAAGAAGAGAGTCAGAAGAGCAGCAAACACATACAGTGCTCAAAATCAATAGCAATTAGAGAAATATCTCATTGTTGTTTTGATGTGGATATCGTATCCCAGCTAACTCAACGACACCTGAGCAACAATAGCAAAATTCAGCAGGACAACAAATAACAAATATTGGTGAGGATGTGGAGAAATGGGAATTTTTATATTCTACTGGTGGGATGGTTGGAGAGGAGACTGAAACTGTCATCAGCTTAATCTTGCTTGGATCCACAATTAACACCCTTGGTACCAGCAGTCAGGAAATAAGGAGATGCATTGCACTGGGAAAATCTGCAGTTAGTAACCTTTCCAAATCATTGAGGAGTACTGATGTCACTTTGAGGCTTAAGATATATCTGATTCAGACCATAGTTGGGTTTTTTTTTCCCATTACTAGACATGCATCTGAAAGTTGGACAATAAATAACGATGACAGAAAAAGAATTGATACCTTTGAATTGAGGTGTTGGAGAAGAGTACTGAATATTCCATGGATGGCCAAGAAAATGAACAAATATGTCTTAGAAAGTGTGCGGTCTGAGTGTTCTTTGGAGGCAAGAATAATGAGATTTCGCTTCACATACTTTGGACATGTTGCTAGGAGTTGCTAGTTCTTGGAAAAGGACATGATGCTGGAAAGGCTGGAAGGTCGGCAAAGGAGAGAAAAACCCTCAACCAGGTGGGTTGATATGGAGACTGCTGCAATGGGCTATTGTGTGTCAGGAAATGTGGCAGAGGACAGAGCAGGGTTCAGATCTTTTGTTCATAGTGTCGCTATGAGTGATGCTCTACTGAATAGAACCTAACAAGAACAACTAATGGTAGGAATATAAAATGGTGCAATCACTTTGGAAGGGAGTCTGGCACTTCCCAAAAAAAGTTAGAAATATCATTTTACTGACTATTCCACTACTGAGAATATATCCCAAAGAAATCAGAGCTGCGACACAAACATATATATGCTTGTTATTTTTGTTAGTTGCCATCGCGTCCAGTATGACTCACAGCGACCCTATGAACAAAAGATCTGAACCCAGTCCT
>NW_006399852.1:7886720-7890059 GCF_000299155.1 Elephantulus edwardii
TTTTTTTTTTTATGTACAGCTGTAATCCATATTGAAGACTTCAATCCTAGACCTTCTTCAACAACCTTTAGGTCCTCCTCATTTTCAGCAGCAAGGCTGTATCATCTGCATAATGCAAGTTGTTGACGAGTCTTTCTCCAATCATGACACTATATTCCTCTTCATGAAGGCCAGCCTCCTGAATGATCTGTTCCACATATAGATTGAAAAAATACAAAGAAAGTCTAAATCCCTGATTTACTCTTTTCTTGATTTTGAAACATGCAGTGTTTCCTTACTCTGTTCAGATCACTGTGTCCTGGTCTAAGCAGAATTTCACAAGTATCCCGGGATTCCCATTCTTCTCCATGTTCGTCACAATTTGTTGTGAGCCACTCAGTCCATACTTTTGCATAGTCAATGAAGCACAAATATACATTCTTCTGGCATTCATTACTTTCAGCCAGGATCTAACATCAGAAATGAGATCCCTGGTGCCACAGCCTCTTCTAAATTCAAACTGAACTTCTAGCAGCTCTCTCTCTGTGTACTGTTCTAGCCGCTTTTGAGTGATATTCAGAAGTATTTTATTTACATGCAATATGAATGTCATTGGTCAATAATTTCCACATCCTGTTGAATTGCCTTTGTTGGGACTGGAACAAATAAATATGGATCTCTTCCTGTCTATCAGCCACACAAGTGGTCAACTACAACTCTTAGTCATCGATCAGAACACTGTACCTTGCTCAGAGTCTCTGCCAGATCCGAGATCATTGATACAGTTGATTCTTGCTGAATGTCTTCTGTTCTGTCTTGACCTTTCGTCTTTCTCCACATAATGTGTTTTTCTAAGGACTGGGCCTTCCTCAAAACATGTTCAAAGTATATGAAACAAAGTTTCACCATCCATGCCTTTAAATAAAGTTTTGTAAAGTTTACAATGAAGAAAATCCTCTAGAACAGTTTACTCTCTCAAAGGGACTCGCTATGAGTCAGCATTACCTTCATGGCATCTAATAACAGCAATAGTATACATTTGTTCATAACTAATTTAGCTTCAAATAAAATCTCAAAATTCTAACAAATCAGTCTTATGGAAATTGTATATTCTCCAATTGGAGAATTGAAATAATTGAATATTAAAGTTAGATGTTGTTGTTGTTGTTGTTGTTGTTAAGTGCCATAGAGTTGTAGAGGACCTATAGTAACCCTATGAATGAAAGTCTTGAACACAAAGCTTTCATCTTTTCTCCAAGCTCATAGAGTTTCCAGCGGCAAGCTTTTTTTTTTTAAAAAAAAATAGATGCCATTCCTGCTTCCAAAGCCTTAGCAGACAGAATTCATGTAGATAGATTTGGAAAAACACATATGAAAATGAAAAAATACTTATAAATAACACATTAGCTGAAGAGTAACTTAAAATAATGAAACATTGAGAAATAACAAAACAATTACCACAGATAAAAATTTTATGTTATTAGCACTGAAGACATTTAATAAAGTTGAAGAGTTGGGAATTAATTTAATTACAATGTCAGTTAAATGAGTTAGAAAAATTTCAAAAGGGATACAATAAAATTGAAGAATAATAAACAGCAGGAATTAATGAGCTGGTAGTGTGTTGTTAAGTGCCATCAAGTCAGAGTCGAACCTCTAATGGATTTTCAGAGGCTACAAAATGCAGAGAAGGAGAATGGTCATCTTTTCCTTGAGAAACAGGCATTGGATTTGGGCTTCCTGCCTTTGGGTTGGCAGTGAAACTCTTTACCCAGTAGGCCACCAGAGCTCACTCAATGAGGTGTAACACACTTAAGATAGTGTGATAATAGTAACAAAAGGATAAGTTCTTTAAAGGCCTAGCAAACCGAAGAGGGCTCTGATAAAATTGAACAAAAAAAGAAGACAATATAAAGTACATTAGATAGATATAAGAATTATAACACTAAAGAATTATTTTTTATGAGACAAAGTTCATTAGGTATTAATAAACACTCCTACACTGTCAGATTTAATATACATATATTTTCCTCAGGAATTTTGTATCTTTTGTTCACATGTATAACTTAGATACATGCTTCATTCCATTCATGGAAATCTTCCCAATTATGATTAACATTCTATTAAGTATCACAAAATAAATTTGTTCTTTTCTTTCTTCCTACTCATTGGAAAATCTTGACTTTAATAGAAATTTTCTATCACTGAAATTGGTGAAAAACACATATATAAATCTCTGGCCTTGAATATTTTAATGAATTTAATTTATCCAAGAGAACTTAATGTCACCTAAAAACTCCTAGAAAGAGAAATCAACATTAAAAATTTCCTAAGATGAAAAAAAATATTTCCTAAGATGATAATAGATTACACATTAGGAAATGTGACTACTCTTTATAAGAAATCCTCCAGTAACGTATTCAAGGTTCCACAGATTACAATGTTCCAACTAGGTGGTGCAATCTTGAATTACACAAGACACAAATGGGAAAAAAATCCTTCATAGGCAGAGGCCTGAAGACTCAAGTAAAAGCAAATGTAATGCTCTAAAAATGTGAGGTAATAGAATTATCACACATGGATTCAAAATTAATTAAATACTTACAGAATAAAATTAAATCCAGCTATAAAATTGAAGTCTCAGTTGTCAGAAGAAAACAGTAATTAGGCACAAAGAGATAAAGGATAAAAATGGAAAATGGGCCTGAAGAAATGGATCCAAATTCATCATGAGTTAAATGAGTGGGAAATATGAAAAGAAAATAAACAAGAAGATAGAATGGTAAGATGCAACATGTTATTGTTTTTGTTGTTGTTGTGTGCTGTAGAGTCTGAACTGACCCATACCTGACCCTCCAACCAGGTTTTCAGAGGAAGTTAATCCCACAGGAGGAGATAGATTGCCCATCCTTCTCTCACGGAGCAGCTGGTGGCCTCAAACCTCAGGCCTTTGGGACTGCAGTGCAGCTTCTTGCCATAAGGCCAGGATAGTTCCCTAAGATGCAACCTATACTGCTTTAATTTAGACTTTGTTCCAGAATGGAGAAGCTGAACTTGATAACTATTTCAAGATAAAGCTAAAACTTATCCTGAACTGATGAAGCAAAGAATTATTTAAAAAGGAAGCTTTGGGTTTATCCATTCAATGTAAAGGGGGGAAAATCTTCAATTCACTTAGTAAATATGTGAAACACTAAAATTCTGACAAGAAAACAGAAACTATATTTTGTTAATAAAGAATTAGACTATAGCTTTCTTAGTATCAAAAATAGAAATCAGAAAAGGATGTTTTCAGATCACTGAGAATGAAAAGAACCTTCCCTCATCTGTTTCAATGCAGTGTACATTATTTATCCCCTC
>NW_006399852.1:7890159-7920939 GCF_000299155.1 Elephantulus edwardii
AAGCACTGAACAACAATGAACTGATAAAACATTATACTACCTGGAAGAGTCTAGTAGACATTATGCTGATTGAAATACCTTAATCACAAAGTGATAATTATTGTATATTCTCATTACTGTAATAATAGGATAGAGATGTGAAGTAGAGGGGTGAAGAATGGGGAAAGAATGGATAGATAATGGGTCAAAGAAAGAGTAATCAGAGAAGAATGAATGATTAGAAACTTTATGTATGACAACTGATATCCTGGAACAGGACAAGCATTACAAAGGGAATCAGGGGCAGGAGAGGGAGGAAAGTGCGGATGAATGTATGAATGAATGAAACCAATCTCTTTCTAAACAACTAAAATTTTATATATATATGAAAAAATCAAAATACCACTTAGCAATGTGTCAAGACTTAGCTAAAAAAAATGTTTAAAAATTCCATGATTGTATGAAGCACAATTGTGAAACACAATGTATATAAACTTTGTAAGCAAACCAATATAAATTAAAAATCTAAAAACACATTAAAATAAAAATATTCCAAATGTAATATTATTATTTTTATGTGCCATTGAGCGACCCGTGTCTCATAGAAACTTTATGTTCAATAACTCTGAAGCTTGCCCAGTCTCACAATCTCTGACACATCTATCCTCATTACCCTAGTTACTGTGTCAATCCTTCTCATCAAGAATCTTCCTTTCCTGCACTGTCTCTCTATCCTTCCTACCATGATGTTCTTCTCCAAAGACTTGTCCCTTCTGGTCACATGTCCAATGCCCAGCATATGTGAGATAGAGCTTCAAAATTCTTGCCTCCCAGGAGAAATTTTGTTTCACCCTCTTCAAGACCTGTTTGTAATAGAAAATATAAATCCATGTATACTTTTTAACCTTGAGTTGATTTTTATTGTTGGACATTCTATGGGACAGGGCAGAACTTCCCCATAGGAATCCTAAACCTGTATGATTTACTGAAGCTGATTGCCACATATCTTTTTCCTGCAGAGTGATCAAAGAATTCAAACCACTGACTTTTCTCTTAGAGTTCAAGTGCTTAAACGCTGCACTATCAGGGCTTCTTTGTACATCCACCGACCCAAGGAAATGAGCAAACTTCAAGAGAAAGAGAAAGAAAACAAACCACACTAAGACACATCAAAATCAAATGATAGAAAATTGTCTAATAAGCCAGAGAGATAGAGAAAGGCTGCAGACATGCTGGCATTGTTTAAAACCAGAGGAGAACAAGTTCCAAGGCCACTAACCAAAGAGTAAACAAAACATGGTATACTGATGCAAAGCAATCTGTTCAAACATAAAGAAAAATGTAATTATAATATTAATCTAAAAAATAAGTCACACATAAGAGGACAAATGGTGCAGGATTCCATATATAAAAAAATTAAAATATTCAAAATCCATCAAGCCTAAAGAAAATTAATAGCTACCAAGAGTTTAGGGGAGGGGAAATTGGAGGGGAAATTTAATGTATAAATTCAGAACCTAGAACACACATATGTATGTAGTGAAAGGATAAAAACAGATATATAAAAAAAAATTTAAAAAAAAACACTGGGAAGACTATATTCATTCCGGCCAAAATTTGTTTCAAGAGGTAAAATAGTATCAGATATAAAAGGTATTTTGTGATATTAAGAAATACCAATCACTTTGCAAAATGGATATATACTTAGAATCAGAACAACAGAAAAAAAGGAAAATAGAAAAATCCACAGAGTATAATTCATGGAACTTTTAATCATTTATAAGCACAGAATCAGGAAGAATATGGAAGATTTAACAACACTGCCAATGAAATTGATCAAATGGATAGAATTATAAAGCTTTATACCCAAAAGCAAGTGAATTCACATGCCCAGCAACATTGTTATTGTTGTTGTTGTTGTGTGACTTTGAGGCTGAATGATTCAGATCTGAGCCTCTAGTGAGTTTTCAAAAGCTGCAGATCACATGGGAAGAAATTACCTATCTTTCTCCCACGGAGCAGCTTGTGGACCAGAACTGCATACCTTCAGGCTGGCAGTGTAGCTTCTTATCACTAAACCACCAGAGCTCCATTACTATGGGGGTGGAGATCGAAATTAAAATTGCAATATTGAAACAAAAATGGTGAGGAATAGCAAAGACACTTAGAAACAATTAGTACAAAGGATTAAAAGACCACTCAAACTCCAACTTCCTTGACCCTGAGGTCAGAAGAAATAATGCATCTAGTTACCCTGCTGACCACTCTTAAAGGGATCACAAAGTAAGGTCCTGAATAGATGAGGATTTAAATGTGGACAAATTCAAAATCATAAAAATGATCAGACCTATGACACTTGTTTTTGTTGTGTTCCATCAAGTTGACTACAACTCATAGTGACCCTGTAAACAATAGATCTGAGCTTTGCCCTGTCCATCTTGACAACCTCTGTCATAGTCAATCCCATGGTGGTCCTCACTATGTCAATGAGATTATCTTCTCCTTTTCGGATGTTCTTCCTTTCTCATGGTATCTCTCTGAAAGGATTGATCATTCCTGAAGAGATGCCCAAAGTAAGTAAGGTAAAGTTACACCATCCTTGATTCTAAGGAACAATCTGACTACACTTCCTTCCAGGCAGATTTGTCCTTCTGATCAGCCATGGTATATTCAATACTCGTCTCCACTATCACAATTCAAAGACATGGATTCTTCTTGGTCTTCCCTATTCATTGTATAGCTTTCATACTGATCCTTAGCTAATCTTTAAGCCTGGAACTAAACTGGCTCCCCTAGTTCAATGTTCCGTCAAAATATAGACTACAAAGTTAGCTGTAACAGTGAGGAGAGAGCCACTCCATAGAATAAGAACCATTCATGATCAAAAGGGTAGCATTTGTCCAAGGATAAAGCTTAATAAACCGGAAAGGGATCAGAGAGAGGCGAGGATGGTAACAAGAAACACAGTGGGGAGGTAGGATCTGTGATGTTAAATATTGAGGAATTGTTCACACTAAGTGACTAAGCTCTTAAGCTCAGTGGAATGGAAAACTATTTTTCTATTTACCCAATTCAAAATAGGAAAAAGAGAAAAAATAAAATAATTATTATCATGAGATACCACTACTATGCAGTAAACCAGCTGAAGTTTAAAAGATTAAGAATACTAAATGGTGGTAAAGATCACAAACTTCCACTCATTCTCAATAAAAAATGTAAAATATTACAGCTATTTTAAAAAATATTTTTGTAGTTTCTTATAAAGCTAAATCAACTTACCAAGTTGTTGTTAATATATTCTTTTTGGCAATGAATCAAATCTAAAATGATATCTAAGTGTTGTAGTGGGTTTGGAATAGTCAACAAACACATGAAGAAATGCTCAAAACCAATGGTAAAAAGAGAGATGCAAATCAAAACCACAAGGAGATACCATCCCACTCTAGTAGCAGTGGCAAAGTTTAACAAGACAGCAAATAATAAATGTTGGAGAGGATGTAGCAAGTTAGGAACTCTTATACATTGTTGATGGGATTGTACAATGGTACAACCACTCTGGAAGGCAGTTTGGTGCTTCCTCAAAACGCTGAAAATAGAAATTCCATGAGACCTAGCTATTCCACCACATGGAATATAGTCTGAGAAAATGAGAAGTGAGGCATAAGAGACTTGTACACCAGTGTTCATAGCAGCATTATTCACCATCACAAGAACATGGAAACAACCTCAATATCCAACCACAATCAAATGGATTGAGAAATTATGATATATCCACACAATGGAATAATACTGCACAGAACACAGGAGCAATAAATTTTTTTAATTATTACCTAACTTGGGAGGGACTGGAGAGCATTATGCTGGATGAACTAACTCAGTCACATACAGACAAATACTGTGTAAAACCATTTCTGTAGAGTGAGTATGGGGATCCAAAGGAAAGGGGAGGAAAGAAGAGGAGTAAGGATATATGGGGGGGGATTAATCATGGGGTTGCCCTATTTGCTGGGTGGGAGAGTTAGGGGAAATAAGAAGGAACCAGTGTGAAAAACGATGAATTTGAATTTCGTAAATGAAGTAGTATAAAAAAACTTAAAAAAACAACACTTTGCTAGGCCATTGCATTTTATTTTTGCCACATGGCTAGGTGGCAACAAACAAACAGGCTGTGTGTTGATTAGTAGACTGGTAAGTTTTGCCTTCCTACCGGGTTTAAATTGAGCAGGGTTAGCATAAAAAATGAGAAATCTCACTAACAGCAGGAAACAGAAAATGCAACACCAGTCCCTTGGGCCAGAGCTTCCTGTACACCTCAGATTAGGATATACACAAGAGCAACAGCAACAGAAGTAGATAACTAGAGACTGATGTGGACAGAGCTAGCCTGGCCTGCTACCCCATGGAGTCAGAGATGGAGACCTTTACTGAAGCTTGCTGGAGAACAGGGAGAGAGATCGGCCATAATTGGGAAGGTTATGAAAGCTTTGTTACACTGACTTAAAGTCTAGAGAGGAAAGGTTAAAGGGAAGTTTAGCCCACTCGAGAAGCTGACCTGACTGAAGAGTTGCATCCTGTTTCCAACCTGAGATTTAGTAACCTGTTGACTTCCCTATAATTGTGAGTATGTTTCTGTAAGTTCAGTATGGCCATTGCAGTCGATCAGTAGACTCAGGAAAGAGCCTTGGAAGAGACAATTGGTATTGCTAGAGGTAGTTGCAGGAGCGTGGAGAAATATCTAGCTTCAAAGAAATGGATTTGTTATTGATGTTGTTGATGGGTGCAGTTTCTCCTAGTGAATTTATTAGAGGTCGGATTCAACCATCCTCATACTGCTAGTGCTCTTCTTACAGTTTAGCAATATATTTATAGATAAGCAAATACTGCTGCATTCATACTCTATACTACTGTTGTTGCTTCATCAAGTTGGTATATCAATTCTTATTTGTTGGGACCACATGTGACAGATTAGAAGAGTCCCATAAGGTTTTAAAACTTTCCATGATCTTTACAGGAGGAGATCTCTGGGTCTCTCTCACACTGTGATGGTGGGGAGATTATAGCCACCAATTTTTCAGTTAATTGCCATTTACTTAACCACTGTATCACCAGGCCTTCTTCTATGGGATAACTACATATAAGCTTATATTGCACACAACATGGGTAAATCACAAGAAAAAATGCCGAGTAGAGGCATCCAGACATAAGGGTGTTATTTAATGTTGTTGGTTTAGGGCTGTTAAGTTGGATACAACTCGTATCAACCCTATGAACAGCATATCTGAACCCTGTCCTAACCTGTGCTATCCTCATCATTTCTGACACCCCTGAGCCCATTGCTGCTGTTATTGTGTCAATCCATCTGGCTGAGAGTCTTCCTCTCTTTCAACAACCCTCTGCCTTCCCAGGTATGATGTCCTTTTCCAAGGAATAGCATCTCCTAACAACTTGCTCAAAGTATGTGAGACAAAGTTGTCTTCACTGCCTCCCAGGAACACTACGGATGAACTTTCTCCAAGCATAACTCTTTTGGTTGTCTATGGGATATTCAGTAATCTTCTCCAACACCACAGTTCAAAGGCATCAATTCATTTTTCAGCCATACTTATAAATTGTTCAGCTCTCAAAAGCATAGCAAGAATTGAAAAGACCATGGCCTGAGTCAGGCACACTTAGTCACCAAGGTCACATCATTGTTCCTCAGAAATTCAGAGAGGTCCCTGACTATAGATTTTCCTAATGTAATACATCTCCTGATCTTCTGACTGCTAGTACTAAGGGTATTTATTGTTAATCCAAGTAAGATGAAATAGGTGGTAATTTCAATCTTTTCACCATCTATCATGATGTTTCCTATCAGTCCAGTTATTAGGATTTTTGTTTTATTAATATTGAGATGTAATCCATATTTGAAGACCATCGTCTTTGATCTTCTGCAGCAAATGTTTCAGGTCCTCCTCATTTACAGCAAGCAAGATTGTGTCATCTGCATAATGCAGGTTATTGATGAGTCTTCTTCCGATCCTAATATCATCATCTGCTTCTTCATAGAGTCCAGACACAAGGTAACATCCCACATCTACTATCTGTAGTTCCAACTAGAAGAGCTCATGTCTCATACTTCCAACCAAACACACAAAACTGAAAGTTAGTTAGCGCTTGTATGAATTGCCCGTATTGAGAGTAGGAATGAAAGTGAAGAGCAAGGAGAAAGTTTGTGGATGATCGAAAGACCTTCATGATTGACTGTAATGATGGTTTAAGGGTCTAAATATTTGTTAAACATTATTAAATTCTTCTCTTAAAAGTATCATCTAATTTTATGTGAACTGAACTTTCATAAAGTGGTTTTTAAAAATAAGTAAGGCAACAGGGCATACATATTTAATGCTATTATATAATTAGATATCCCAAGAATATATGCATATTAACAAAAATATAAAGTGAGATGACTTTTATTAATGCTGAGTCTGCCATTACATGCAACCTAGGGCACATTTCTTCCTGGCCCATAAACCACAGAAGAAGGGAGGGGAGTCTGTCCTCATTATAAAGGCCTTACAACATTTTGCTTCCAGTTACTTCATCAATTAATTGGAAGGAACTTTCAGGAAATACTCGACTAGTGATCACAGAGACACTCAAGAGCAACTTCTAAATGCATCGTAAAAATTAGTCTCAGAAAATTAGATTGTGATCTGCAAACAGGAAATAGTGCAGAGGTCTCTGCATCATGGTTTAAGTCAATCAGGAACACTTAATGGCCTCATTTTTGTGCATTATAAATCAAAGGTGAGTGCTGTGGCAATGTGCGGAGATAATCTCTGAGTCACCTTTGGAAATAATGAACTTGGCTGCAAAAAATCTTTGACCTTCACCAAGTCTCCAAAATTCCAACAACTGATCCCTTCAGTGACCTTAAAACACATTACATGGTCCTGTTTTGACTACGGCTGAAGACCAACCACAAGTTGAATTGTTTATGAAGGCTAGACTGTTCATGGTGCTGTGGTTCAAAGGAGTCACCTACAATGTCACAGACAGAAACTATGCAGAAGCTGTGCCCAGAAGGACAGTTCCTATTCCTGCTGCATGGCACCAAAGTGCACACAGCCATCAAGATCTAAGAATTCCTGGAACCTGTGCTGTGCCCTCCCAGGTACCCTAAGTTGGTAGCTCTCAGTACAATTGGTCTGGATATATTTGCCAAATTTTCTGCCTACATCAAGAATTCAAACCCAGCACTCAATGATAATTTAGAGAAGGGGCTTCTAAAGGTTTTGGACAACTGCTTGGTACTCACCTCCCAGAAGAAGTGGAAAAGTGCTAAGGATGAAGGCAGCTCTCAGAGGAAAGTTCTGGATGGCGATGAGCTCACCCTGGCTGACTGTAAGATGTGACCAAAACTCCACCTTGTTCAGGTTGTATGTAAGAAGTACTGGGGATTACCCATCCCACACCAGTTTAAGGAAGTGCATCGGTACCTAGGAAATTATTATACTCAGCAAGAATCGTCCCCACTTACCCAGGTGATGAAGAGATTGAGCTGGCCCAAGAGAAAGGAGCCAAAGCCCTCAAATGAAACCCTCTTCCTAGATTAACTCCTTCTATTTTCCCCCCAAAAGCCCTGAGTTGCTTCCACTTGGCTATTCAGTGGGTGTACTCCAAAATGACCACTGGGCAGGGAATCCTGAAGCACTTGCACAGTGCTGGCTAGGGGGATGAGAGGAAAGGATGGAAGGACTTGGATGAGATTTTTTACTGTAGAGTGGGATTTCACCTTTTCAGCTCTGGAGAAGATCATATGATCATCTGACTCAAATGCGTTCCATTTCTTCCTTAACAATATCTAATTTTCCTATATTCATGGTTCTCACATTCCATATTCCAATCACTAGTGTTTCCTTACAACTGTTCCTCTTCCTTTGTATTTCCATACTTGAAAGCTCTGCCTCAGTTGCCCTATCTTTTAGTCTACGTATGTTCTATTGTACATAGGGTTTTCAGAGGCCTGCTATTTCAGAACTGGATGGCCAATCCTTCTATCTAGCCTGTCTTAATCTGAATGCTCAGATTTAGGAAAGTATCTGACAGACAAACATTTTATGGAAAAAAGCAGATTAAAGATACTTCCCAATATTTTCAGTGTTGTCCCCGCCCTTGATACAAGTGTCTTGACACACCCATTTCCCTGCTCCACCATCCACCAGCATCCGCTTCCACTCCCACCCACTCCCTTCAACACTGTTGCAAGAAGGGACCAGTCCTTGGAGAAGGACGTCATGCTCTGGAGAGTGGAGGGACAGCATAGGAGAGGAAGACCCTCTATGAGGTGGATTGATTCAGTGACTGGTGTAATCAGGGTGGGTGTGTCAGAGACAGTGAGATTGGCACAGGATAGAGCAGGGTTTAGGGCAGTTGTACACAGGGTCACTATGAGTCGCAAGTGACTTGACGGCACATAACAACAACAAGAGTGGGATAGGATAAAATATTTCATTAATAAAACACAGAATGAAAAAACAAACCCGTATTATATGATGAATTAAAGCATACAACCATGTTGTTGTTGTTGTTATGTGCCGTTAAGTAGATTGTGACTCATAGTGAACCTATGCAGAATAGCTCTGAACCCTGTCCTATCATGAGCCATTCTCACTGTCTCTGACACACCTAACCCCTGTAACTGTGTCAATCTCACTCATCCAGGGTCCTCTTCTCTTGTGCTGTCCCTCCACATTTCTAAGAATTGGGCCCTTCTTGCAGCATGCCCAAAGCATATGAGATGGAGCTTCAAAAGCTTTACCATCAAGGAACAACTTGGCTTCACCTTCTCCATGACAAACTGTTCGTTCTCTTTGCAGTCTATGGAATGTTCAACACTCTTCTCCAGCACAACTCAAAGACATTGGTCCCTCTTCTGTCATCCTTAGTCATTGTCCAGCTATCTGAAGCATAACTAGTAATTGTAAAGACCATGGCCTGCATCAGGCACAGCTTAGTTGTTGTTATATGCCATTGAGTTGCCTGAGACCCATAGCAAGCCTGGGTACAGCAGCTCTGAACCCTGCCCTGTCCTGAGCCAGTCTCACTAATTCCAGCACACCAACCCCCATTGGCCCAGTTACTGTATCAATCCATCTCGTCCAAGGTCGTCTTCTCCTGCGCTGTCCCTCCACCCTTCCAAGCATGGTTTCTTTCTCCAATGACTGGTCCCTCCTGGCCACATGTCCAAAGTATGTAAGACGGAGCTTCAAAATCCTAGTCTCCAAGGAGAAAACTTGGTTTCATCCTCAAGAATCCCTTCTCTCTGCTTCTTCCTAAAGGAGAGTGTCTCCTAGAGGCAAGGATGGCACAGCTTCCCCTCACATACTTTGGGCATGTTGCTAGGAGAACCTATTCCTTGGAAAAGGAAATCATGCTTGGAAAGGTGGAAAGTCAGTAAAAGAGAGGAAGACCTTCAGTGAGATGGATTGACAGTGTCTGTAGCAATGGGCTCAAGTGTGTCTGAGTGATGAGGATGGCGCAGGATAGGACAGGGCTCAGATCTCCTCTTCCTAAGTTTTTAACCAATCATATTCAACTCAACAGCACCTAACAAGAAGAACAAAGGAGGTGAAAGTCTTTGCTTTTAGAAGGAGGAGAAATCCTAACAGCTTCCAAGTGACATTTTAAGCATGTTTTCAAAGGCTGTAAGGCACTGGAAAAGTGATTGTCTACTTTTCTCTTGTGGGGCTGCTAGTAGATTCAAACCACCAACGAGAGATGGTCTTTAGGTTAGCAGCACAAATGCATTTCAACTACTTCACCAGAGCTCCTTTCCTTGTTTGTTTTTTAAGAGTTGTATACACATGGGACCAAGGAGACTGCTTATTTCTAATAAGGTTTGTTGTTGGCTTTTTTTTAAAGGCCTGATGGGAAATTACAAGGATTCTAAGCAGACATTTTATCCATTCTAATTGATCCCATCATTGACTGAGGGCTACATGGGGTAAAAAGGTCTGTGCTCTGTCAGAGATCAGAATTAAGTCTCTGTGCATGCTGCAGCAATGGGCTTAAGCAGGTCAAAGAGTGTGAGGCTGGCACATGAAAGGACAGAGTTCAGGTCTGTTGTTCTTGGGGTCACGATGAGTCATACTCAACCCAACGGCACCCATCAACAACAACAACAATACTGACTAGATGTAAGCTTTTTGGGAAAGTTATTTGATGGGTTTTGTTTCATTTTTATCAAATGGAGCCCAGCAGAATTTACAGGGTAGGAGAATGTGCTGAGGAAAATGAGTGAGCACAACCTGAGGTCACAGATGTAAATAGAGTCTCCATAGTAGAGGGTAGAAGCAAGATGGCTAACTCAGAAATGAAGACAAGCGTTAGGGGCGTCCTGCCGACAGCCTTGGCATGGGCTGCTGAAGGAATGGGCTGTCTTAAATTCTCACTGTTGTTGTTGTTGTTGATTGCCAGTGAGTAGAGCACTACTCATAGAAACCCTATCAACAAAAGGCCTGAAGCCTTTCTACAACTACCAACATTTATCAAAGTTCATAGAGTTTCTAGAGGCATGTTGCTTAGGAAATGGATGCCACTCCTGCTTCCAAACCTGTCTTAAACTGGGAGTTCTACCAAATGGCACAAGGTTCAGCATCACAACAACACCAGGTTACCTCAGTACAGCAAAATGACAGAAGAGTGCTGTACCACTTAGAAGAATGTTAGAGAGCTCTGGTGGCCTAGAGGCAAGAAGCTGCACTGCAATTGCAAAGGCCTCTATCTGCTCCACAGGAGAAGGATGAGCAATCTCCTGTGCAATTAACTGCCTCTGAAAACCCATCAGAGGGTCAGCTATGAGTTGGTTCTGACTTGACAGGATATAACAGTAAATTCTCACTAAGTACACAAACAAGACTGACCTTCAAGGTCTTGAAAAATTCAAACAAGAGAACAAGAAAAGACCTGTTGCAGCGCCTGATAGAAAAGGCCATTCAGGAAAAGTTAGGTGTTCTGTACAGGCAGCACTGATAGCCTAGTAGTAAGCAGCCGTGCTGCAATCCCAAAGGCACATGGTTCAAACTCACCACCTACTCCACAGGAGAAGGATGAGCAATCTCCTCTCATGCAATTTACTGCCTCTGAAAACCCAATGGAAGGTCAGCTATGGAATGACAACACACAACAAAAACATCTGAATATATATAATAAAAGATGAGCTACATGCTGAATATACCATGGACTACTAGGAGAGCAAGCAGGTTTGACCTGGAGAGGGTGAAACCAGAATGTTCCTTGGAGTCAAGGATTCTGAAGCTTCGTCTGACATACTTCGGGCATGTTGCAGGGAGGGACTGGTCCTTGGAGAGGGACATCATGTTTGGGAGAGTGGAGGGACAGTGCAGGAGAGGAAGACCCTCGATGACATGGATCGATTCTATGAGTGGGGTTGTGGGAATGAGTGTGTTTGAGATGGCAAGGTTGGCACAGGATAGAATGGCATTTCGGGCTCTTGTACATAGGGTCGCTCTGAGTCACAAGCAACTCGATGGCACGTAACAACAACATAATTAAGTGATGGGGATAATATACTTGTAAGAAATGAGAGGCATCACAATATAACTTTCTCTGTGGTATCACTTAACAGTTTGTGATTTTCTTATTAATAAAATACTTAAAAAAATATTAGTTGCCATCGAAATGGATCTGTCTGATGGCAACCCAGGGATTCTGGTGGCTTAGAGGTTAAGAAGCCATGCTGCCGGCAAAAAGCACACAGTTCATATTCACCAGCTCTCCACAGGGGCAAGACGGGTATTCTCCTCCTATGCAATTCACTGCCTCTCAAAACTCACAGGAGAGTCAGCTATGAGTCGGTTCTGACTCAACAGAATGAAATAACAACATCACATGACATGACGACCATGTTTGTGGGAGTAGATCTGTGCTCCATTGTGTTCTCTTGTTGATTTTTCAGAAGTCGATGGCCAGGACTGTCTTCCAGGGAAGCTGTGGGAATACTTGAACCTTCAACCTTTGATTAGCAGCTGAGTGCACTAACTGTTTTCCCCATAATGCAAGTAGGCTTTTTAAAAAGCAATAGAAATAACATCAAAGCCCGGCTGCTGCTGTCCAGTAGATGCTAAGTCATGGAGACTCCGTGTCTGTCAGCATGGAACCCACGGGGCCCCACAGCTGGGTCTTCAGAAAGCTGCCAAACCATTTCCCCCAAGCCTCTGTGGGTGAATTCCAACCACCAACCCTTCCATTAGCCTAGTACACTAACCATCCCAGCACCCAGCAGCACCACTGATGTGTAAAAGAGCACATCACATACTGTATTTTTAAAATAGAATAGTTGCAATAATACACTTCTGTTTTCCATCTGAGGAGTCATCTAACACACCAGAGAAAAATATGGGGACTGAAAATTAGCTAATTCTGCCCAAGTGGAGTGAGGGCAGGTCCTTGAGCTAGCCTCCTGTGTCCCCACACGTCCCCAAATATAGGGCTGTGGCCAGGAGTGCCCAGTGTTCAGTTTAATAAATGTCTTTTTCGTCCTGATTGATGGAACAGTAAACACACAGGCAGTTCAGCCTCAGGAATCAAGAAGAAAGAAGGAGGTAACAGAAGACCACAGACTGACAGATGCCCTGCCTTTATTTAGACAAAGAGAGAAACTGGATTGCGGAATTCAAGAGATTTTTATGTGGATCCCTGGCAACATCCAAGAGCAGAGTTATTTCTGTCTTGGATTCCAGGCTTTTAAAAGAAAACAGGGAAAATAAATGGGACAATTAGGCACAGAAAGACCCCGCTGAGAAAGGTAAAGGGAACCGGCTGGCAGCCTCCTTGCTCCAAGGTTGCAACTCGGTCAGGTTTCCAGCGAGGGCTGTGGAGGTGGGAAGGACGTCACAGTCTGGCCCAGTGAGATGGCAGTCCTGGGTCACTTGAGACAGCTCTCTCGGGAGAGAAATGTCTGCTTCTCGTGCTCCTGCACGGAGTGTGCCCCTGCTCTCTAATCACGTGCGTCCACAGCACTGGCAGATAGCAAAGGCATCTGGCATTTTCCAAGCCAAACTGGGGCCAAAGAAAAAGCCACCTATCCATCATCTGTCCAGCCTGCGGGATAACTAATTTCTGTGAACCTGAGGGATGTTCCTTCAGAGTAAGGCAGGTGACAGAAGAATACAAATGACCTGTTTACAGATGTCAGTGCTGAGCTGAGCAGCCGGCTAGGTGGACAGCGTGGAAACGCTGACAGATTTTAATATCTTGCTGTCTAGCCACGAGACCAAGTACACACACTCCCAGAAGCAGCCATGACCTTGGAGGGATGTTGTCTTTGCTACTTAGTCTTTAAGCAAAAGTAAATGTTAGCTGTGTGGAACAACATGGCTTTCTCTCTTGATTTTCCATTCTTCCCTACAACAGGTGTTTGCAGAAAGCTGACTGGGGACCCAGGACTGGATTAGGTCTAGGGAATAGTGCATCGAGCAATTCCACTTAATCTCCCACTCATGCAAGGTTTAGTCAGCCTCCACCCCATGGTCACAGGGTGCTATGGACAGAGCTCACACATCCTCCCCTCCAAGGAAAGAGTGTTCCAGGTTTGCTGGAGCTGAGTCACCATCCAACTTTGAAGCTTCCATAGAAGGGAAAAATCATGTCATTGCAGCAATATTGTATTGCCTTGTTCTGTGGGAGAAATAATCCCTTTCTTTCTCTCATCTATAAAGCAATTCTCAGATTCACAACCATTCTGCACTTCATATCATCTATTACCCTACCCACCCACTGCCTTTGAGTCAGTTCTGTCTCAGTGACCCTCCTCTAGTTTCTGAGGCTGTGCATTTTAAAGGGATGCGACTGTCCCACTTTTTGTCACAGAGTAGCTGGTGGCTTTAAACTGGTGACCTTTAGATTAGCAGCCCAATAGCTTACGTACTATGCTGCCAAAGCTCTACAACAACATATTGCATTATGTCAACAAAGAAGAGGGAGACCTACAACCAGATGGATTGACACGGGGACTGCAGCAATGGATTCAAGTGTGTCAGAAATTGTGAGGATGGCACAGGAGAGGACAGCTTTCAGGTATGTTGTGCACAGGGTCACAATGAGTCGGACTCAGCTCAACAGCACCTAACGCCAAAAACAAGAAGGGTCATCTGGTGGTCCTGAGCTGTGCAAAGAGCCAAAATACTCAGCTGTTACCGAAAAGGTTGACATTCAAGTTTACATAAGAGCTCCCTGGAAGGAAGAACCCATATGTTATCTGCTTCTAAAACACTAGCCCTTGAAACCTCTATTTAACACATTTCTGCTCTGGCACTCATAGCATGGCTATAAGTCAGAATAAACTCCACTGCAACTGGTAATGGACAATCAGTCTCTCCCCTTCACTCTGAAAGCTTCAAGGGTAGAAGGAAATGAGTGGAGATATGAGACAGGGAGAGGCTCACTGTTCCTCGTCCTACAGGCCACCATCATGACAAAAAGGGCTGAAGACATAAAGGGCAGAATCGTTCAACATCCCCTCTCCTAGTTGTGGCCAAGAGAGCAAAAAGTGACACTGACACGGGCAGAGGGAGGAACACACGCTGCAGACTTTTGCACAGATACCCACTGAACTCTGGAAGAGATCGTCTTGATGGGGCTGCCTTAGTTCGTGGACAAGAAGCAGCAATTCTTGCCGCCCTAGAGGACTACAGAAAATAGCTCAGATGAGTACCAGTGAACTGGCCAGAGTCCCACCTTGGGAGAGGCAAGAAAACCAAATGTGATATGTCAAGGGTTCAGAAAAGGTCTAGAGCCCATCAGAAACTGAGAGCAAACCAACCATACCAGGAACTCTGGTCAAGCCAAAGATGCTGTGATCATGAGTTACACGTGCCTCCAACCTCAGCTACAAATAGCAGAAGCCGGAGGAGAGATACTGTGATGTGGGAGCCAGAGGAGCCAGATCTGAGAACTTGTTTGGATGGCAGGAAATAAGAGGGAGAACTGAAAGACCAAGCACTCAGTTCATCCTACAGGGACCTCTTAGTGCACCTGCCAAAGGCTGATGATCATCATGATGGTAATAGTGGTCGCCTGGTGGTAAGATTCATTAACATCTGGTGTTATGCAGATGATACAGCATTACCTGCAGAAACATTTGCTGCAGAAGTTCGAGGACTGTAGACTTCAATATGGATTGAAGCTGAACATCAAGAAGACAATGATTCTTACCACTAGGCCAATTGGTTAGCACCATGATGGAGGGAGAATAGATTGGGGTTATTAATAATTTAAGCTTGCTCAGCTCCACAATCAACACTCTTGGCACCAAGAAATCAAAAGATGCATTGGATTGGGAAAGTCTACTGTCAGGAACCTTTCCTAAGTGCTAAAGAGCAATGATGTCAGTCTAGAGGTTAAGGTGCACCTGATTTAGGCCATGCTCTTCACAATCACTTGCTATTCATCAGATATCTGGACAATAATGAAAGAAGAAGAATCAATGCCTTTGAACTGTGGTGCTGGAGGAGCATACTGAATATACCATGAAACACCAGAGAACAAATAGGTCTATCTTGGAGAGAGTAAAACCAAGTTTCTCCTTGGAGGCAAGGAAAGTGAAGCCCCAGCTCACATACTTTGGGCATGTGGCCAGAAGAGACCAGTCCTTGGAGAAGGACATTATGCTTATATATGTGGAGGGACGGCAGCACAGGAGTGGAAGATCCCAGATGAGACAGATTGACACAATAGATGGGGCAATGGCACTAGGTGTGTTGGAGTCAGTGAGACTGGCTCAGGACAGGGGAGGCCTCAGAGCTATTGTACACAGAGTTGCTATGAGTCATAAGTGACTTGATCACATACAACAAAAGCTAAAAGAAAGCTGCACTGCAATCGTGAAGGTGTGTGGTTCAAATCCATCAGCTGCACTGCAGATGGATGAGCAGTCTCCTCCCATTTAATTAACAGACTCTGAAAATCTGCAGGAGGGTCGATTCCAACTCAATAGTCCACAGCAGCACCACCCAAGAATGGTAGAATTTCAAGTGATTTTTTTTTTTACTTTCTTCTTTCCTTTATAGTGTTCTATTTAGATTATCTACAATGAGTTCAAATGATTTATGCAATTTTTAAATGCTACATTCATTATATTAAGATAACTGGACCAGACTAAAATAATTATTCCTCCTCCCACACATACCCCTTCCTTTCTCTCTGCTTATTTAGTGGGTGGGTCTCTGGCAATGTTTAGTCAGAGGGAGAAGAGAAGCTACCTTTTACACTGCAGTGTCCAATTTACAAAGAACAAAAGTTCAACTGCTGGCTTCTGATTTTATAAACCTTTATAGGAGGAAAAGCTCCACTTTATTTCCCTTACAGAAATTGATGGGTTTCAATCGGTGACCTTTTGGTTGGCAGCCCAATGCGTTAGAGGCTACCTGACTAGGCTCAGCTGAGGTTAAATAAATTTTTACCTCCTCTCCATTTCCACCCCAGGTGCTTTCTGGAAATCTAGATCTTATTTTGACTCTTTGCTGGGATTCACCACACCCTTTGTTCTTCATAGATACACTCCCTTGTGATTTATTCATTTCCTCTAAGCCTAAAGTACTTTTCTTTCTGGGCCTTATTTATCTTTCCCACCCTGTACTGCTTCTCCTTATTTCAAAAAAGATTCACAGGGTCTAAAAAAAAGAAAGAAAACAGATTCAACAATTGGTTTGTTTGTTTCTTTTGTAATCAGTGCATGTACTCAGTCAAAGATAGTTCTTTCTCGACATTCCAAGTAACCTTTAACTAAATTGCCCATGACATTCAACAAACAAAAGGCAAGATTCCAAACAAGGAGGCTGAACAAATTAAACAAAAGAAAGGCCAATTTAACACTCTCAACATAGACTCCAGAGGGAGAGTTAGTTGGTCCTGAAGGTGAGTGGTATTATTAGGAGGAAGGAAGCTTTCAGTGCACCAAAGTGAATGATTTTAAGTGCAAATTATCAGTACTAGTAATAATATTAGTATTAACAATATTAATAAAGAACAGAAATACTTTTACCCCCTGGGAGGTAGAGAAAACCCCAGAATGAGTTGAGGGATAGCAGATGCCCTTATAGCAGTTATTCCCTGGTGGACATCACTTTGCTGTCTACATGAAATCAGGCACTCTCAACTACCTCTTCCTAGGTTGAACTTCCTCCTGAGTTTCCTCTGTTGTTGTAATTGTCATTCTTATTAGATGTGGTCAATTAAGACTCAGAGTGATCTATCAACAGCCAAGCAGAACCCTACCCTATCCTTATCTCTGATAGACTAGAGTTCACTGCTGAAGTCACCTGGTCAACCCATCTCATGGTGGTCTTCCTCTCCTTTACTGACAATTCATTGTTCCAAGCATATTTCTTTCCAAGGAATAGCCTTACCTAACTACATGTCCAAAGTATGAAAGAGAAGCTTTGCCATCTTTGCTTCCAAGGAGCATTCTGACTGCATTTTTTTCTAAGTCATATTTGTGTGTCCTTTTGGCAGTCCATTCAGTACCCTTCTCCAACATCACAGTTCAAAGGCATCAACTCTTCTGTCATTCTTATTCATTGCATAACTATCTGATGCATAGCAAGTGATTGAGAAGACTATGGCCTAAATCAGGTGCACCTTAGTCTTCATAAGGACACCATTACTCCTCAGCATTCTGGAGAGGTCCCTGATGGCAGATTTGCCCAATGCAATATGTCTCCTGATTTCCTGACTGCTGGTACCAAGGATATTAATCGTTGATCTAAGCAAGATGACATCATTGACAGCTTCAATCTTTTAAGTGCCATCCAGTCAAGTGTGACTCATGGCAACCCTATGAACAAAAAACCTGAACCCTGTTGTATAACTACTGTCGTTTCTCTAAGTCCATAGAGTTTCCAGAGGCATGTTATTTAGGAAGTGGATGCCACTCCTGCTTCCAAGCCTGTCTTAATCTGGAAGCTCCATCAAAGAGTGTCCACAATGAGTAACTATTATGGCATTTGACACTCCAGAGGCTCAGTGTTCAATATCACAGGAACCTCAAGTTATTTCAGTAGAACAAACTGACAGACCAGTCCTGTACCACTTTGAAGAATGTTCATTCCAAACACAATTAACAACATCTCACTGTTAGCCAAATCCAGCAACTACAATCAGCTCACACACAGTTGTGAGCAAAACAAAAACAACCAAACAGTTGTGAGCAAATCAAACAGTCCACACCCAACCTTCAACCAGAACAAGAAGAACCCACCTTTCAGAACCCATAGGTGTCATCAAATTGACTATAACTCAAAGCTATCTTAAGTGCAACATAAGAGTGCCCTGCCTAATCCTGTACTACCCTCCCAACCTTTTCAGTGTTTAAATTCACTGTTGTAGTCCCTGCCTAACCATCCCACTGAGGCTGTTTCTCTTTTTTGTTGATTCTGCACTCTTTTCCAAGGACTGGTCCCATCAAATAACAAACACTCTCATCATATATGAAACGAAATCTCATCATCTTAAAGAACACTCTGTACTTCTTCCAAAACAGATGTGTTTGGTTTTTTAGCAGTCCGTGATAACTATTCAAGATTCTTTGCTACCACCACAATTCAAATGTATCTATTCTTCTTCCTTCTCCATTGTTGTTGTGTACTGTCAAATCAGAACTGACCCATATCTGACCCTCCAGAAGGTTTTCAGAAGCAGTTAATCACATGGGAGGAGATTGTCCATCTTTCTTCCAAGGAGCTGCTAATAGATTAAAATCATGTGCCTTTCCTTCTCTGTTAGAATTCTCCAATCTTTTCCCCTGGTGTTCTAGGTCCAAGATAGTAGAGTCCTGTCCAACAGAGGCTGATGGACATGGTACAAACAATGAAGACTCAAGGAAAATGCAGGCTTGCTAAATTTTTTCCATTTTACCAAGAATTAGGAAATCAAAGGACAAAACACATTAGGAAAATCTGCCGCCAGAAACCTCTTCAGAGTGCTAAAGAGCAATGATGTCAATCTAGAGACTAAGGTGTACCCTGACCCAGACTATGGTCTTCTCAATTACTCACTCTGCGTCAGAGAGTTGGACAATGACTAAGGATGATAAAAGAAGAATTAATGCCTTTGAATTGTAGTGCTGGAGGAAAGTATTGAACACACCATGCATGGGCTGCCAAGAGAACAAACAGATCTGTGCTGGAGAGGGTGAAACCAAGTTTCTCCTTGGAGACAAGAATTCTGAAGTTTCTTCTCACATACTTTTGGCATATTTCTAGGAGAGACCAGTCCTTCCAGAAGGACATCATGCTCGGAAGGTCGGAGGGACAGCACAGAAGAGGAAAACTCTGAATGAGATGGATTGACATAATAACTACAGTAATGGAGCAGGTGTATTGGAGTCAACGAGATTGGCTCAGGACATGGCAGGTTTGACAGCTATTGTGCATATGGTCACTATGAGTTACAGGTAACTCCACAGCACATAGTAAGAACAATAACACCAAAAGGTATTGTAGTTCAAATCCAGAAGCCGTTCCACAGGAGAAAAAAAGGCAGTCTCCTCCATGCACTTGACTACCTCTGAAAACTCACTGAGTGAGCTATGAATTGGTTCCCACTCAATGATACATAACACCACCACCACCAGCCCAAATTACCACCTGCCCCATTGCCCCAAGTTTAATGTCATTGAACCAATTCTTCCTGACACCTAAATGCTTTGGCTCTGCATTCTCACACACAGTCCTTGCTTTCATCTTGCACTGGAGTACACCTCGATTTCCTAGGTTCATATTTTTGCCTGGCCTTACTGAATACCAGCCTCTTCATTCTAACTGTTCTTCATACATCCCCAAGGACCACTGTGATACTGTTTCCCCAAGTATTAGTATCACCTACCCCACTGTTTTCATGAAAGTCTGCCCTAGTTGAGCCCATTGCTCTACCCTAGACCCTCTGGAAGGTCTCAAGCAGGAAACTGGCATTTGGCAGTGTCTGAAGACACTTTTGAGCTTCAAACCTGGATAAAAGAGTATGCTGTTGTTAACTGATAGGCAGAACCAGAGATTCTGTCAAACATTCTACAAAGTAGAGGTGGTGGTGGTGGTGGTGGTGGTAGGTGTTGTGTGTTGTCTAGTTGGAATGGACTAATTCCAATCGGAAATGAGCCTCCAGTGGGTTTTCAGAGGCTGTAAATTCCAATTAGAATTGAGCCTCCAGTGGGTTTTCAGAAGCTGTAAATCAAACAAAAATTGAATGTTCGTCTTTCTCCCACAGAGCAACAAATGGATCCAAACCGTATGCCTTGAAGTTGACAAAGCAGCTCTTTATCAACTCAGCTACCAGAGACACCTAATGTATAGGCAATCCACCACAACAAATAAATATTTAAGTTTTAAAGGTGTGTATCAGACTTTTATCCTTTCATCATACCTACTCAATGTGTATGCTGAGCAAATACTCAAAGAAATTGCACTTCTTCAGTAGGAATGGTGCACTGGGAATTGGAGGAAGGCGCATTAATAACCTACATATATAAGTGACACAATTTTACTTTCTGAAAGTAAAGAGAGCTTGAAATCCTTACTGAAGATAAAGACTATATCCTTTAGTACAGATTACATCTCAACATAAATAAAACAAAAATCCTTACAATTGGACCAATAAACAATATCATGTTAAGTGTACAAAAGATTGAAGGCATCAAGAATTTAATTTACTTGGATTCACAGTTTATATCCCTGGAAGCAGCAGCAGTCAGGAAGCCAAAAGATCTGATGCATTGGGTCAATCTTCTGTCTACTCTTTAAAGTGCTAAAGAACAAGGATGTAAGTTTAAAGATTAAGATGCACAGAATTTGTGCCGTAGGATTTTTTTCTATTTTTTCCTTTTTGCCGTAGTATTTTATATTGCTTCATATGCTTATCAAAATTGGACAATGAATAAGGAAACTGAAAAAGAACTGATGCTGTTGAACTGTGGTTTTGGTAAAGAATATGGATTATACTATGAACTGTCAAAAGAACAAACACATTCATCTTCACAGAGGTACAATCACAGGGCTCCTTAGAAGTAAGGATGGTGAGAATTATTCTCCTATATTTTAAATACCTTGTCAGAAGGAGCCAGTCCTTGGAAAAAGACATCATCATGTTTGGGAAAGTAAAGGGTCAGCAATGGGGAGGAAGACCCTCAACAGGTTGAACTGCAACATGAGCTTAAATACAGCAAGGAATGGGAGGTTACTGCAGGACGGGGCAAGGTCCCCTTCTGCTTACAGAAAATGACTCACTCAACGTCAGGTAACAGCAATAACAGCAAGTGCCAAAAGGATTGAGGCTGAGGGAACCTGCTCTGGATAGGGTTCTGGTGAAATAAGTCCAAAATGAAATATTCTTTAGAGTGCTCCACCCCTCTAGCCTACCCTGGCACTGAAGATACTGAAGAATATAAATGGCCTCATTTTTAAAAATTATTATACTAGTTTATTAAGAAAGTTCAAATACATTCTTTTTCACACCAGATTCTTCCAATTTCCCTCACTCCCCCACCCAACAAATTGTACAACCTCATGATTAATCCCCCACCCCGCACCCTCCATCCTCACTCCTCTGCTTTCAACCTCCCCCCACCTCCCACCCCCACCTTGGATCCTCATACGCATTCTACAATAATGGTTTTATACAATATGTGTCCTTGTGGGATTCAGCACAATGCTTTACAGTTCTTCCCAAGTTAGGTAATAATTTACAAAATCATTGCTACTGCTGCATAGTATTCCATTATATGAATATACCACAACTTCTTAATCCATTTTATTGCAATGGGCATCTGGGCTGTTTTCATATTCTTGCGATGGTAAATAATGCTGCTATGAATATTATTAGTGTACAAGTCTCTGTTTGTGCCTCAGTTCTCATTTTCTCAGAGTATACTCCAAGCAGTAGAATAGCTAGGGTGTATGGAATTTGTGTGTTCCGCTTTTTGAGGAAGCGCCAAACTGTCTTCCAGAGTGGTTGTACCATTTTACAATCCTACCAACAATGTGTAAAAGTTCCTTTCTTGCCACATCCTCTCTAACATTTAATACTTGCTGCCCTGTTAAACTTTGCCATTGTTACTAGAATGAGATGATGTCTCATTGTGGTTTTAGCTTTGCATCTCTCTTATTGCCAGTGATTTTGAGCATTTCTTCATGTGTCTGTTGAAATGGCTTCATTTTATATATGACATCACTAAGGGTCTAAGGGAATATATAGTATACTCTGGTGGCCTAGTGTTAAGGAATCATTTTGGCATCCAAAGGTGCATGGTTTGAATCCACCAGCTACTATGTGGGAGAATCTTTTCCCTTATAATTAACTGTGTCTGAAAACCTGCTGAAAGATCAGTTATGAATCAGTTCCAAGCCAAATACACAACAACAACAACAACATGGGAAGATACAACAGCTCCAAGTTTAAACAAGTTTAATTACTTAGATCATAATATTATATTACAGTAAAACCTTTTTATTACAATTAAGACAGATGCACATGAAAATTCCAATAAGATACCATCTTACCCTAATAGCAGTGGCAAAGCTTAGTAGGGCAGCAAGTAATATATGTTGGAGAGGATATGGAGAGGTGGAAACTCTCATACCAGGTTGGTGAGATTGTAAAATGGTATAACCATTCTGGAAAGCAGTTTGGCATTTCCTAAAAAAGTTGAACAGAGAAACTCTAATCCACTACTTGAATATGCTCCATGGAAATTAGAACTGAGACACAAACAGAGACCTGTCCATAGTGT
The DNA here is from genome assembly GCF_000299155.1 of Elephantulus edwardii. Classification (NCBI taxonomy): domain Eukaryota; kingdom Metazoa; phylum Chordata; class Mammalia; order Macroscelidea; family Macroscelididae; genus Elephantulus; species Elephantulus edwardii. Next base: position 7,912,922 of record NW_006399852.1, read on the forward strand.
TCATAGCAATGTTATTCATCATTGCAAGAATGTGGGAAGAATGCAACATGCAGGCCCAATGATTTTGTAAATCACTAACTAACTTGGGAGGGACTGGAGAGCGTTATTCTAAGTGAATTAACTCAGTACCATAAGGACAAATACTGTATAAGACGATATTTGTGTATGAGGATTCAAGGAAGGGAGTGGGAGACCGGAGAGATGAGGATGGGTGAGTTGGGGTGAGGCTAATCATAGGTTCGCAGAATTTGATGGGTGGAAGAAGGAATGGGTAAAGGAAATTAGAAAGATCCAGTGTGAAAAGCAAGTATACAAATTTTATAAGTGATCTAGTATAAAATAAAAAGTGTATTTAAAAAGTATATATAAAAAGAAGGAACTCTCCCAGGGTCATTGTATGAAACAAGCATAAACCTAACACCAAAACCAGCCAAAGATTGTACCAAAAAAGAAAACTACAGACCAATATCTCTCATGAATAACAAAAACGTGGCCAATATAATCCAACACTATATCAAAAAGTAATTCATCATGACCATCATAACATTTATACAAGGAGGGTTCAACATAATAAAATCAAACAATGTAATTCATCATGTTATCAAAGCAAATAAAAAGAACTACATGATCCTATCTATTGACACAGAAAAGGCTTTTGGAAATATTAAACACTCCTTCCTAACTAAAACATTCAACAAAATAGAAAAGGAAGGGAATTTCCTCAACATAGTAATAAGTATATAGGCAAAAAGAAGAACCAATATCATTCTCAATAGTGAAAGACTAAAGCCATTCCCCTTGTGAGCAGGGATTAAACAAGGGTGCCCACTACCACAACTTCCCTTCAGTATTGTATAGGAAGCACATACAATCAATATGACAAGAGAAGAAAGTGAGAGGCATCCAGATCAACGAATACATGGTAAAACTGTAGCTATATGCAGATTATTTGATAGCGTACACAGAAAATACCAATGACTCAACAAAAAACTGTTAGACCTGGTAGACTAATTTAATAGATATATGAGATCAATGTATAAAAATCTGTGGAATTCCTCCACAGTAACAAAGAAAACATAGAAAAAGAGACTAAGAAAGTAATACCATTTACAATAACAAACCACAATTTGAGATACTATGGAATAAACTTAACTAGGGACCAGACTGTTCTTGGAGAGGGGCACCATGCTTGGAAGAGTGAAGAGAAAGTGCAAGATATGAAGACCTTGGATGAGATGGATTGATGGATGACTGGGATAACGGTGGTAGGGTGTCAGAGACAGTGAAATTAGCTCAGGATAGAGCAAAGTTCAGAGCTGTTGTACATAGGGTCGTCATGAATCAGAGTTGACTTAATGGCACATAACAACAAAAAGAGAAACAAAAGATCTTTATAAGGAGAACTATAAAACTCTACTACAAGAAATAATAAGAGACCTTACTAATTGGAAAGGTGTTTCTAGTTCCTTGATAGAGAAACTCAGCATAGTGAAAATGACAATGCTATCCAAAGGCAATTGATAAGTTTATTTGGAGAGAGGAAAGAGACTCAGAATAAACAACACACTTCTGAAAAACAAAAACATAATACTTCCTTATCTAAAAACCAATTATACAGCTGAAATACTAAAACAACGTGGTATTGGTATAATTACAGATACATGAACCAATGGAACAGAATCGAGAACCCAGAAATTGGATCAATTGAATTGATTCAAAATCATATCTTGGTTCTTGTGGACTTATTTTTTTTTTGGCCTCAATTTGAACTTGCATATAAGTAATTGATAATCTGACTTGGCCTAGTTTTAACTATTGAGCTTGTCCAATGATTTCTTCCACGAATGTGGTCAGTCTGATTCCTATGCACCTCATCAGATGAGATCCACTTGTAAAGTTGTCCTTTGTGTCTTTTAGAAAAGGTATTTGCAATGAACAAATCTTTGTAAATACAAAATTCAATCATTCTATTTCCAGCTTCATTTCTATCACCTCACTCATATTTTCCAACTACTGTTCCTCCTACACTGTTTTGTACTTTTGTATTCCAGTCATCAATTATCATTAACACATTCTGATTGCATGTTCGATCAATTTCTGACTGCAAAATTTGATAAAAATTCTCAATTTCCTCCTCTTTTGCTCTAGATGTAGGAGAATATACTTGAATAATAGTCAAATTAACAGGTCTTCCTTGTATGCGTATAGCTATTATCCTACCTCTCACAATGTTGTATTTCAGGTTAAAACTTAAAATTGACTTTTTGACTATGACTCCAACACCATTCTTCCTCTGTTTTATATTTCCTGTATAGTATATCACATGATTCTCTGATTCAAAGTGGCCCAAGCTGGTCCATCGCACCTCACTCATGCATAATATGTCAATATTCATGTGTTTCATTTCATTTCTAACCATTTCCAGTTTTCTAACATTCAAGCTACGTACGTTCCATGTTCCAATTGTTAAATGATATTTGTTAGTGATTTTCCTCATTTCAACTGACTTTCAATCTGGACTCTATCACTACACTATCCTCTTTGTTTAGTGTTCAAAGGGTTTTCAAAGGCCTGTTATTTAGGAAGTAGATGGCTCATCCTGCTTCCTAGTCTGTATTAATTGGGGAGCTCCATCAAAACCCATCCATGATGGGAAATCCTTTTGGCACTTGACATACCAGTGGCACAGATCTCAGTATCACAACCACCTCAAATAATCTCAGTACAGCAAACTGACAGAACAAGTACTGCACCACCTAGAACAATGTTATCTCCAAACACAATTAATACAAGGCCTGAGGGCCTTAAAGTGTGGCATCAGGATTGGAGGGAATCATCAAGAACTTGTGTTATGCATGTGACACAACCTTGCTCGCTGGAAAGTGCGGAGGGCTTGAAGCACTTGTTGCAGAAGATTAAGGAATGTAGCCTTTGGTAGGTATGGGTTGAATCCAATGTCAGGTAAAACAAAGATTCTTACCACTGGACTGATAGGCAGCATCAGGATGGATGGAGAGGAGACTGAGACTGTCAACAGCTTCATCTTGTTTGGATCCACAATTAACACCCTTAGTACCAGTAGTCAAGAAATAAAGAAAAGAATTGCATTGGAAAATCTGCAGTTAGGGACCTTTCCAAATTATTGAAAAGTAATAATGTCAGTTTAAGGACTTAGGTGTGTCTGATTCAGGCTATAGTCTTTCTGATTACTAGCTATGCATCCAAGAGCTGGACAATGAATAAGGATGACAGAAAAAGAATTGACACCTTTGAGCTGTGGTGTTGGAGAAGAATACTGAACATTTCATAGATGGCCAAGAGAACCAACAGATATGCCTTGGAGAGGGTGCAGCCAGAGTGCTATTGGGAGGTAAAAATGATGAGGCTTCACCTCACATAATTTGAACATGTTTTTAGAAGGTGCTATTCTTTGGAGAAGAACATGATATTAGGAACAGAGAAGGGTCAGTCAACAAAGGAGAAGACTTTAAGCAAGGTGGGTTGACACAGTGCCTGCTGCAGTGGGTTCTTTCATGTCAGGAAGTATGAGGATACAGAGAAGAACAGGACTGGTTTCAGAATTTTTGTTCATGTGGTCACTATGAGTCATAGTCAACCCAATGGCACTAACAACAACAGCCTTCAGAAAGTTGAAGCAGGATCCACATCTCACACCATATACAAAAATAAATTCAAGGTAGATCAGAGGCCTGGGGGTATAGCCCAAAAACCATAAAGATCAGAAGAGACAAAATGAGACTAAACTTAGTATCCCTAGCCTATGGTATAAATTGTTATTGTTGTTGTTATGTGCCGTCAAGTCATTTGCGACTCATAGCGACCCTATGTGCAACAGCCCTAAACCCTGCTCTATCCTGTGCCAATCGCATTGCCTCTGACACACTCATCCCGATTACCCCAGTCACTGAATCAATCCACCTCATAGAGGGTCTTCCCCTCCTGCACTGTCCCTCTACTCTACCCAGCATGATGTCCCTCTCCAAAGACATGTCTCTCCTTGCAACATGTCCAAAGTATGTCCTGGACAGGGTGAAACCAGGTTGCTCTTTGGAGGCAAGGATTTTGAAGCTCCATCTCATATACTTTGAGCAAGTTGCCAGGACAAACGAGTCCTTGCGGAGTGACATCGTGCTTGGAAAAGTAGAGAAATAGTGCAGGAGTAGAAGATCAAACCCAGATGAGATTGACATAGTAACTGGGGTAATGGGGGGTAGGTGTGACAAAGGCAGAGATACTGGCTCAGGGCAGGTCAGGGTTTATTGTACATAGGGTCACTATGAGTCACAGGTGACTCAAAGTCATATAATAATAATAACAGCAACACAAAAATTACTTACAGGAATGACTAAGTCTAGACTCAAATATTTTCATTAGGATTTCTTTGTATATTGTCAATTTTCTCAGTCGTCTTCTGTGAATTTTATTTAAGTCAAGGCCTTCTTCCTTATGGCAAAAATGACTCCCAAACTTGACGTGATGTTTAGTTCACATGGTTTAATGTGCTGGATCACCTTTTTTAGGAATGGAAACAAAGGTGGGTCTCCTCTGGCTTTTGACACAACCCTGCTTGCTGAAACTGAGAAGGACCAGAAGCACTTGCTGCAGACGGTCAAGGACTGCAGCCTCCAATAGGGATTGAGGTTCAATGTCTTCAATGTCAAGAAGACAAAGATTCTCACCACTGGACCAATGGCAGCATCAGGATGGATGGTGAAGAGATTGAGATTGTTCAGAGCTTTAGTTTGCTTGGCTCCACAGTCAACAGTCTTGGCATCGTAGCTAGGAAATTAAAAGACGTATTGCAATGGGAAAGTCTGCTGTCAGGGACCTTTCCAAAGTACTGAAGAGCAATGGTGTCTCTCTGGAGATTAAGCTGCATCTGATACAGGCCATGGTGTTTGCAATCACTTGTTATGCATCAGAGAGTTGGACAATGACTAAGGAGGATAGAAGGATAATTGATGTCTTTGAGCTGTGGTGCTGGAGAAGAGTATTGAGGGTACCATAGATTGCTAAGAAAACAAACAGATTCATCCTGGAGGGGGTTAAACCAGGCTACTCCTTGGAAGCAAGGATTCTGAGGCTCCAACTAACATACTTTGGACATGTTGTAAGGAGGGACCAGTCCTTGGAGAGGGATATCATGCTTGGGAGGGTAGAGAAACAGTGCAGGAGGGGAAGGCCCTCTATGAGGTGGATTGGTTCAGTTACTGGGGTAATCGGGATGGGTGTGTTAGAGACAGTGCGATTGGTACAAGAGTTTAGGGCTGTTGTACGTAGGGTCGCTATGAGTCGCAAGCAACTCGACGGCACATAACAACAACAGCTATCATCCAAATCTTTTAGCACACCATAGTAAGCATGCTAGGGCTTCACCTGTTTGTTGTTGAAACTTGTTAACTGGCATTCCATCTATTCCTGGGGCCTCCTTTTTTGCCAATTCCTTCAGTGCATCTTAGACTTCCTCCTTCAGCACTAATGGTTCTTGATCATAAGCTATTTCCTGAAATGGTTCTGTGTAAAACAATTCCTTTTGGTTCAGTGACTCAGTATATTCCATCTTCTACTGATGCTCCCTGTATCGTTCAGGATTTTGCCCATGGCATCCCGTTCATTGTTCTTTTCTTTGGTATTGCAACCCTAAGCTTGAATTTCTTTTTCAGTTCTTTCAGCTTGAGGAATGACAAAATAGTTCTCCCTTTGTTTCCTCACTCCAGCTCTTTGAACACTTCTGTCTTCTTGAGCTGGTCTTTGAAAACCTCTCTTCATCTCCTTCACTTCAGTAATCCTTCCCTTTGTTTCAGCCTCTCAATATCTAAGGACTCCTAGGAGATGTAAATGACTTAGCCTTTGACTAGTAGCCGCAAGGTGGGCAGAGTGAGCCCATGCACAGCTTAGGGGCAAGGAGCTGTGCAGACAACCCAAAGGCACACAGTTCAAATTCACCAGCTTCTCCACAGAAGAAAGATGAGAAAACTCTCCCATGCAATTAAATGCTTCGGAAAGCCTGCTGGAGGGTGAGCTATGATTCAGTTCTGCTGTGTTCAATGGTAGGCAACAACAGAGGGATCTTATAAGACAGAAGTAGCAATCTGTTCAGACAGATTCTATTCTTTAAAAAACCCTATGCATCACAGTTCTGCTCTACACACATGGGTTCTCATGAATTGAGGTCACCCTAACAGTAACTAAGAACAACGGCTTTCTCCTAGATTGAAGTTAACTTACTTGAAAACAGTTTTATTCCTTCAAAAAAATTTTATGCTTTGTTACTTGTGAATAAGGCAGCCTTTGACTAAGGTTAATTCCGGTGGTGTCAGGCTGGGCTGCCATCCAAAACGTTCGCAGTTCAAATCCACAGGAGAAAGATGGGCAGTATACTCCAGTAATGATTTCCAGATTTGGAAACCTGATGGAAGGTTACTGTGAGTCAGACTGGCTGCAGTGAGTTTTGGAGTGAAGCCGTACTATTGTGATTACTTTACCCTGCGTCAAAAAAACCCATAAGGACTCCCATTCTGACTAGTAGAAACAGAAGCTATTTCTGGGTTTATTTCGTTTTGCCTTTTGAGTGGTTTTTTATCACCTCTGGTAGTTTCCTCATATGCAAGTGATTCAAAGGGGACCACCCTGCAGCTTAAGCTCGCTATTCAAAGTACTCTGCCCTGCAAAATCTAGTACCCTTGGCTTGCCAAGTCCCTTGGCTCCATTTCCTTAACTTGGGGACATAACTCGGGTCCCACTAGGTTTCCCCTCTTTACAATTCTGTAACTTTCTCCAGGATTAAAACGAAGGCAACCACTTGACTCACATAATTTGTTCTCCTGTCTCAGGGCTTACTGCCCTGGAAATATATGAAATTGTAGTTTTACATGCTTTTACCAAGTTTTCAGTTCTTTTAGATGGGAAAGTAAGTCTAACTCCTCTCTTTCCATCAGGTCTAGAATAACAAATAAATACCTGAAATGACTTCTGTCTTGTCTTATCTTTTAAAAATAAACTTGAAAAAGCTAAGAGCTCTTTACACGAGTACATCATGGATCATTAACTTGGACAGTTTGCTTTACGTTGAAGTGACAAAAAGCCAACAATTACCATAAAAAGTTCCTTAAGACCTGTATGAGGACAATTCCCATTTGCCACAAAAATTACTTGTTACACAGTTTCTTTAAGAAAAAAAATATCTTCCTTTTGGAGAAGGTTTGGACTATGATTAGTTATTGCTACAAAATGGAATATCAAGTTTAGAGATTTAAAACAGCACATATTATCCCTCCGTTTCTGTGAGTTAATCTTATGAGCAAAACTTAGCTAGACATTGGGCTTAGGTGTCATAATGCTGTAACCACATTGCTGTTTAACCCACATTTCATCTGGAAACTCCACTGGAGGAATCTATTTCTAAACTTAACTAAGGTGATGACAAAGTTCACTTACCCACCACTTTCAGATTCGAGAGGTCATCTGTACTTCCTTGCCTTGTAGATTTTCTTCACCTACTTTATCAAGATTACAAGAAGTTCTAGAACAAATCATCCTATAAAATAAAGTCTTACAAAGTGTAATCTAATTATGGGAGTTACGATATGCTACTTAGTATTGATGCTGTGGTCATTCTGTTCCATTAAGTCAGAACTGACTCACAGCTGACTCTGCATTAAGTTTTCAGTGGCTAAATAAATCCCTCTGAAGGAGATTTCTTATCTTTCTCTAGAGTAATAATTGGTGTATTTGTTGCTGTTGTTGTTGTTATGTGCTGTCTAGTCGCGTGCAACTCATAACGACTTTATGTATAACAGCCCTAAACTCTGCTCTATCCTGTGTCAATTGCACTGTCTCCAACACACCCATACTGATTATGCCAGTCACTGAATCAATCCACCTCAAGAGGGCCTTCCTCTCCTGTGCTGTCCCTTCACTCTCCCAAGCATGATGTCTCTCTCCAAGGACCAGTCCCTCCTTACATGTCCAAAGTAAGTCAGATGAAGCACCAGAAT
>NW_006399852.1:7923249-7924368 GCF_000299155.1 Elephantulus edwardii
TAATAAAATATAATTATAGAGAAAAAAAAAAGAAGTGCTGAAATCCAAAGATGTGTTGCACTGGGAAAATCATCTGTTAAGACCTCTCCAAAGAGTTAAATATGAAGGATGTCTGTTCAAAGAAAAAGGTGTGCCTGATCCAAGCCATTGTTTTCTCATTGTTTCCTATGTATCTGAAAGTTTGGCTATGAATAATAATAATAATAATAGTAATAGTAATTATAATAATGACAAAAGAGCTGATGTATTTGAACTATGATGTTGAATGAAAGTATTGCATACCTTATGGACTGTTAAAAAATGAAATAAATCTGTCTCAACAAAGCTCAACCAGGGTGCTCCTTAGAGGTAACTTTGTCTCACGTAGTATGGGCATGTTTTCAAGGAGGGCCTTACCTTGGGAAAAGACATCATGTTGGGGAAGATGGAGAGCCAGAGAAAGAGAGGAAGACTCTCAACAAGATAGACTGACACAATGACCATAACAATGGTCTTGATCATGATCATATCAGAGATTGTGAGGAAGGCACAGGATAGGGCAAGGTTCAGGTCTATTGTTCATAGAGTCGTTTTAAGTCATAGTTGACTCGAAACCACCTAACAAGAAAACAATTTTTATAGGAGTGACATCCTGCAGCCTTTGCCATAATCAAATGGTTAGAAATATGTTCTGCCCAAACTGAAAGGGAAGAGTCTTGAGTACCAGGAAGCGGGAATCACTGGGATCCACTTTAAAGTTTATCCAGCACAGAATGTGACATTGAGAGCAGCTATCTGGTTTCCATGTACTCTGTATTTAGGAATAGGATGAGTTATGTACAAGTATTTTGGGGGTTTTATGTGTGTTTGTTTAGATAGAGGATCTGATCATCCTCTTCTAAGCTAAAGCCTCCTCCACTGAAGACTTCACAATTTTCTCCTTATTTCATTCATCATGCATTTGTTGAACTATTTCATTGTGAGCAAATGCATATATATATCTATATATATATATATATATAAAGTTAGTTCTTAGGTACCACAATTCATTCAGAGACAACAGTGAAAATCATAGAGGCGCATATAGAAGCTTGATCCCTTTGGATTTGATAAGGGATTCTAATTTCCTTGATTGTTGTT
>NW_006399852.1:7925353-7948424 GCF_000299155.1 Elephantulus edwardii
ACTGCCTCCTGGTCCAAGTATAAGTTTCGCATTAGAACGATCAAGTGTTCTGGGATTCCCATTCTTCTCAGAGTCAGCCTCAGTTTGTTATGATCCACACAGTCAAAAGCCTTTGCATAGTCAATGAAACACAGATAGACATTCCTCTGTATTCTCTACTTTCAGCTAAGATCCATCTCTGTGCATGTAATACATTCACAGATGACCATGGAACTGTTACAAGGAAAACAAAAGAGGCAGCAACTAGAATGGACAATTGCCTGAGTCAGTGGTACCAGTGAGCAAAGAGGGAGGTCAACGCATGTAACAGTTAACATTAAAACGCGCATCACGGAATACCAGCAGGATAAGTGGACTATTTCAGTCAGAGGCGGCTTTTCTCTACAAGCTAGAAGATAGGGTGTTATTTATAAGGTTCTTCATTCTATTTGGCACAGAAAGAAGAAAGCTTTGTATTAATGAAACTTCCCTGGTCTCAACCATGTCTGTTCCAGCACTGCATAGATCTTTGTAATAGCTGCTTGGAAAAAGAAATGGCCATTTAAACATATATGTCAACAAAATACATTAAGTACTGCAATCTAGGAAAAGTAAAGGGCAAAGGAATGAGCAGGAGAGGAACACTCCCAGCAAAAGGGACTGATACAGTGACCGCAGCCATGGGCTTGAGCATATCAGAGATGATGAGGATGGCACAGGATGGGCCAAGGGTCAGGTCTGTTGTTCACAGGGTTGTTAGGAGACAGTCAACTGGATGACACCTAACAACAAGTCATTAGTGCAGTGCAGGATAGTGATAAAGATGAGAACTCACTCACTCGCTGCTGTTGAAACTGACTCATCGCTGACCTTCCTGCAGGTTTCCAGAGGCTTCTGTCCGTCTTTTTCCTACAGAACAGCTGGTGGATTCGAACTTCCAGCCTTTGGGTTGGCAACACAACTCCTTATCCATTAGGCCACTGGAAGGGGAAAATTATAACAGCCAGTATTAACTGGGTTCTTTCTTATTCCCTGGACACATTTTTAAGATATTTTCCAAGCATTATTACTGAATCTCCTTCTTATTCTTTTTGCTTTCTCTTTTCCTTCAGATTTCTCCTCAGCACAAGGAGGTCAGTGAGTTTGCCTATTAGACCACCCCAGGGCCCTCTGTATAGGTCCCATGTCATTCATGCTGTCGCTTCAGAGACAGTGAGACAAGTGTCTTTATCTAAAACTTGTACGAACTCTTCTCATTTGAATTCAAACACACACATAAAAACAAATTCATGTTGTTGTGTACCATCATATCAGAATTGACTCATAGCTGACTCTTCAGTGGGTCTCCAGAGACAGTTAATCACACAGGAGGGGACTGCCCATCTTTCTCTCTCAGGGCACCTAGTAAACTCAAACCGCTTACCTTTGGGTTAGCAGCACAATTCCTTACCACTAAACCACCAGAGCTCCCTAAAGAAATACATACAGCCACACAAAAGCACTCAGAGAGAGATCATTTTAACTCCCTTTGACAGATTCACCTTCCTTCTTTTTTTATTTTCATCACAATCTTTTATTGACTAAATCTCTAGACATAAGCCCAAGTCTTAGCTTACTGCTAAATTTATTTGGGCTAATTATCTCCCTTATAATTATTATTACAGGGACTGTGGATACAACTGGGCTCATGGTGGCTCACACCTGTTCCTCAGTTGGCTAACTTGACAAAGACCAGTTGCTTGCTTGCTAACAGTTAAAATATTGCACCAAAGTAAACAAAAAAGAGTGAGATTCATCTCCGTTTGTCATCCAGCCAGTAGATGGGGACATGAAAGAATCAAGCAGTAAATAAAACAGAATAACATATTTAGTTTAATAACATTTTTCTCCTTTTACATTCTATTGTCCCTGAATGTCTACAGATTCTCTTCCCCCCTTTTACTTTTTCCTTCTATGTATAGACTCCTTTGCAAACAGCTCCTTTGTTTTAAATTTTTCTGTCCTGTTCAAGAAGTGTGAAAACTAGTCACAGAGCAGACTTTGCTAGCTTAGATCAGTGACAGACTTTCAGTAAACACCCTGGGAATGGCCAGCCATAAGAACGCTCATGCCATCCTAATTGCCTATTCACTGTGTCTGTATTTTTCAAGTAGTACATAGACAGACACGAGAGAGACAGAACCCTCTGCTCATGGTTTCAACTCTGGAGAGAACTGTTCGGCCCTGCTAAATCATAAAAGAGTAGCCTATGGGAACAATGTAGGATTTAAGAATTTTAAAAGTCCATGATTATCATTTGAAAAATAGCACCAAATAAAAGCAAGCATGAACAAGCTCGGGTAATACAGTCCATAGAGAGCTGTCCTGCCACTCAGAGGCCACACCTCTCTGGGTTTTCCAATCCTTCAAGGGAGACACATGGGCATCTCCTCGCCTAAGGTTCACAGTCTTGGAAACCCAATGGAGGGTCAGCTATGAGTTGGTTCTGACTCAAATGAAATGAAAGAAATAAAAGGCTTGGAGATTCAGTTAAAATTCATAAATGCTACTATATGGTTTAATACTATAGAAATTCAAGGTCTAATAATAAAACATAAAAAAAAACCCAACAAACCACCAAGCAACACTTGTGGGAACCTCATACGCATCAGAGTAGAACTCTTACACATGGGGCTTTCAAAGGCTATTTTTTTTTAAATAGAGTGCCAATCTGGGTAGACTTGAATCTCCAGCCACATAATCACCAACTGAGTTTGTCAACCATTTATACCACCCAGCTATTCCAAGGAACACAGAACCATATTTTCTAGCCCCTGCTTTTTCATGCTAGTCTTTTCTGCACTCTGAAGGGGACACATCACAATTCAAAGGAAGAAGATAACATTAATTTTTTTTTTTAGTTTTTATTTGAACCCAAAAAATCCTTTTATTTTGATGTTATACATTCAAGAAAACGTAAGTACAGATGTATTCTTTGAGTTCATGTGTCAGGGTGGTACCTACAGTAAATGTGCTGACCTGCACACCCTGCCCTCGCTCCCACCGAAGAAGGAGAGGACAAGAGATGGTTCAGTTGGCTGAAAGCTTGGCAGGTTCATTAAAACAGCCAACAGCAAAGTGTTTCCCAATCAGGCTATGAAGACTATCTCCATATGCAGTTTGGTTGGACAAGATAAAGCAAGTGAGTGGGTGATGAGAAGTACAAAAATAAAATATACAAAGACAAGGAATGGCCAAGAAAGCAGCAAAGTCTCAGAAGTGACACAATTCACTGAATCATGGAGCTAACTCAGAACCTCAGGCAGGCCTGCTCTGTTCCCCTGATAATTCAGTCTCCCATAGATGCACCAGAGCTCTCTTCAGTGTCGTTATTTTCTCCATAATCCCATTGTTAGGGGTTATTGTAAATTCTCAACCACCAAAAAAGCCTGAGCTATTTCCTTTCCTTGCTATCCTTGACTCCAAAAGAGCATAATAATCGAAAAAAGAATGCAATACAGTGACCTGTGTTAATCATTAGCTAACATTACTTCCAAACTGTACTCTCCTAGATTAACTAAGACTTGAGATACAGAGAAGTGTTTTTCCAGAGGCACCTGAGACATTCTCCTATTTCCTGAGAACTTGATGGCACGCTTGAACCACTAACTCCACCTAAAACCAACTCTGCCCCTCAACTGGCCATTATTTACATTTAAAAACAACCAAGCAGGGGCAAAAAGCTACAACTCTTTATTAACTCCATTGGAATTAGGGTTTCTATAACTTCAACTCAAAAGCATCTTTGAGCCTAAGCTATGACTGTCCTGGAAATTAAAACTTCTCTGAGAGTGGCAGATTTGTAGGATGTGGCAACAGATGGCTTGGAAAGAGGTACCAGAAAACAGTTGCTGAAGGAATAAGAACAATTTCTGGGAGAATTTCTCTGAAAAGAACTAGGTCAGAGCCTTTGGTGTCTTCAGTTGCTGGAGGGGTAATGCCTCTATGACAGTGGGGTGTCTCTCACTTGGATTAATCCTGTCTACCTCTTGGTCATCTCATGTCATGACCTCATCAGCAGAGGTCTAGGAGAAAACATTGATAACATTAGTTTCACTTAAACACACCAATGCATGCATATAACGTTGTGTGTACATATGTGCACACACACACACACCCCCCACCTCAGTAAAGAACTGAGATTTGTTTTCATTGAATGCCCCAACAAGAGATGACAATTCAATAGGAAACAGGTCTGTTTTCTTTCAATTGACAGAATAGATAATGTTATCCTTCAGTAACAACAAACCTCTAAATTTCAAGAGGTTTAAGCAAAATAAAGTTTTCTATCACATTCATGCTTCCCACCCATCTCAAGTTTGTTGAAAGCACTGGTCCAAGTCATTTTTCTTTTCCTGAAACTGAGGAGGCTCAAAGAGCCACCATCACAGCATGCGTGCTGTTGTTACATACCAGTAAGTCAGAACCAGCTCATAGCTGAGCCTACAGTGGCTTTGAAGAGGTAGTAAATTGCCATGGGAGCAGATTGCCCATCTTTCTCCCATGGAGCAGCTGATGGACTTGAACTTTGTGCTCTTGGGTTGGCAGTAGCGCCTAACCACTAGGCTACCAGAGCTCCATCAGCAAGTATTATAGAAACAAAACCCAAAAAAAACCAACCAGCAACTACACAACCTTAAAAAAAAAATCCTGGTTAAACCTGCATTTCCCTTAAATTTTCTACTCAGAAGTGATGATTCAACTCCCTTGACCTTGATGAAGGACACTGTATGGCCACATATTTGCTTGAGTCAGCAAAGAAGTAAGCTTCTACCACATATCCAGATGGAGAGAGGGCTAAAAAAGATATGAATAGTATTAATGGCTACTACATCTCTACACTGTACCAGCCAAAAACGCAAATATAATACCCAGAGCTGCTATGACTCAAGAATCGCTGAGGATTTAGAAGATGGAAACATAATTATACAGTGGTATGTATCACATGAGATTAAACTGTCTGGAGTCCAAAAATCAAAAGGCCCAAACTTGCTTGGCATTTCTTAAACTGAAGGAGCTAAAAAAAACAAATTCAAGCCTCAAGTTTAAGAAGATGGAAGGAGTATATAACGTATGTACCAAAATTTATTGGCTGACACAGAAGAATTTCAAGAATTATCCAGGAGGCTGCACTCTATGAGGAGAAATGTAGAGTCAAGATTGGTGGATGATCTATCAACAATCTGCATTATGCAGATGACACTACCCTGCCTCCTGAAACTGAGGAGGACCTGAAGCACCTGCTGCAGAGGGTCAAGGACTGCAGCCTCCAATATGGATTGAGGCTCAATGTCAAAAAGACAAAGATTCTCAACATTAGACCAATTGGCAGCATCAGGATGGATGGTGAAGAGATTGAGATTGTTCACAGTTTTAGTTTGCTTGGCTCCACAGTCAACACTCTTGGCACAAGTAATCAGGAAATTACAAGGTGCATTGCCATGGGAAAGTCTGCTGTTAGGGACCTCTCCAAAGTACTGAAGAACAATGGTGCCTCTCTGGAGACTAAGGTGCATTTGATACAGGCCATGGTCTTCACAATCATTGTTATGCATCAAAGAGTTGGACAATGACCAAGGAGGATAGAAGGAGAACTGATGCCTTTGAGCTGTGGTGCTGGAGAAGAGTATTGAGAATATCATGGACTGCTAGGAAAACAAACAGATTCGTCCTGGAAAGGATTAAACCAGGTGGCTCCTTGGAGGCAAGGATTTTGAGGCTCTGTCTAACATACTTTGGACATGTTATGAGGAGAGACCGGTTCTAGGAGAAGGACATCATGCTTGGGAGGGTGGAGGAATAATGCAGGAGGGGAATTCCCTCTATGAGGTGGATTGATTCAGTGACTGGGATAATCGGGATGGGAGTGTCAAAGACAGTGCTATTGGCATAGGACAAAGCAGAGTTTAGGGCTGTTGTACATAGGGTCGCTATGAGTCGCAAGTGACGGCACCTAACAACAACAACAGGGTGTTAATCAAAGGTTGCACAATTTGATGAGTGTGTGGGGAGAAGGAAATGGGAAGGATCATTTGTGAAAAAAACAATGTATTGAAACTTTAGAAATAAATAAGAGTTTTTGTTATTGTTGTTGTTATGTGCCATAGAGTCACCTGCAACTCATGGAGACCCTATGTACAACAGCACTAAACTCTGCTTTATCCTGTGCCAATCTTATTGTCTCTGACCCACCCACCTCATTACCCCAGTCATCGAATCAATCCATCTTATCAAGAGTCTTCCTCTCCTGCACTGTTTAAGAGATTTTCCATTTATTTAACTTAAATCATTTACTATTGTTGTTGTTCAGTACTATTAAGGCCAGTACAACTCACAGTGATCCTATGAACAATAGATCTGATCCGTGTCCTATCCTGTGCCAACGTCACAATTCCTGATATGCTCATGTACATTGCTGCAGTCGCTCTGTAAATCATCTATCTGATTGAGGGTCTTTTCTCTCTTTAATCAACCCCTTCCATTTCCAAACATGATCTCCCTCTCCAAGGAATAACTTCTCTTAGTTACATGTTTAAAGTACGTAAAATGAAGCTTTTCCATCCTTGACTCCAAGGAGCACTCTGGCTGCACTTTCTCCCAGACATTTCTGTCTGTTTTTTGGAAGCTCAGTGGATGGATGTTCCGTACTCTTTTCTAACACCACAGGTCAAAGATATCAGTTCTTTATTTATTGCCCGGTTCTCACGCAAAGCAAGTGATTGAAAAAACCATGACTTGAATTAGGCCCACAAGAAGACCTTCTAGTCACTATCATGACCATTGATTTGAGACCACCACAGGGATGGTTACTGATCTCTGTGATCTCTGCAGAGAGAACCTCTGTCTCGCCTCCTTCACCTCTCCTTGCACATGTCTTTCTTATTGTGCCTGATAGAGAGATTGTGTCAAAGTCAAGCCTGGTAAGTGTACAAGTCAGTATTGTCCTGACACACACTTTAGAATAAGTGACCTTGAGATGTTTCCTTTAATTTTTTCCATGGGAAAAAAAAATGACATAAAAGGGGGTAAAGAAAGGTAATAAATGTACCAAGCAAAAGAAGGAGGAAGCTTAGGGTGGGGGACAGGTGCAGATCTCTAAATCCTTACATACAGAGTTTATAAAACCTTTAACTATCTAAGAGGTGAGCACTTAGGGAATATATACCCAAGGATTGTCCTGGGTTAGGAGTCCCCAGTGGCGATCCCATAGAGCTTAGCTTCCCTCCTCACCTGTTCTACTGTGTGTTCAGCACTGTTCAATCCTCTGACTTTCAGTGTGAGACATTTCTATTGCACTTCCCAGGTCCCCTATTACAACGTGCATCATTTATGGGAAGTCCTGGTCTGTGTTCTCAGCTAGCTTCATGGGCCAGTCAACTCAATGGCATCAGAAGCTCTGACCACTCCCAATTCCTTCCTGGCAGCTCAATCCAGAAATATTTGGGTGATTTGAAACTCAGACTTTATAAGAAATAATGTGATTGTTGTGGGCGTAAGATGCTGTCAAGTTGACTAGGACTCACAGTGACCTTACAAACAATGTATTTGAACCCTGTCCTATCCTGTGCCAACCTCACCATCTCAAACACACTCAAGCTCATTGCTACAGTCACTGTGATAATCCACCTGGTTGAGGGTCTTTCTCTCCACCATCCCTCTACTTTTCCAAGCTCCTTCTCCAAGACTAGCCTCTCCTAGCAATACATCCATATACGCCAGACAAAGCTTCGCCCTCCTTGTATCAAAAGAGCACTCCAGCTGCACCTTCTGCAAGACATATCTGGGGTTTTGGCAGGTCATGGGATATCCCGTATTCTCCCTCCACAGCACAGTTCAAAGGCATCAGCTTTTCTTCTGACATGTTTGTCATTGTCTAGCTCCCAATGCATAGCCAGTGACTGAAAAGGTCGTGGTCTGGATTCTCTTTCCCAGGCAGAGATCCCATAGGCTTTGCTCCCCATCACCTGCTGCCCTCAGGCCAAGTGAGTCGCATCGGCATACCAGATCCAGCGGGGACACAGTCCTCACCTGGGACATTATCCTGCTGTGCTAGCCATGAGCCTCAAATGGGGAAGAAGAGACACTAAGTTATGGCAAGAGCGTCAGAGACAAGGACTTTCCTCCAGAACTGCCAAGGATGGAAAACTTTCCCTAGAGCTGGTACCTGTGGGTCTGACTTAGAGCCTCCTACACTGTGAGGCCTAACTGTAAATTTGTTATATCGGGGGAATGATCTATGCATTGTCAATTACTTTGTAGCTTGGTTATCTGTACTGTTGCTTATTTATCGTTAATTAGTAAAACTCTTGCCTGTCAGTTTGCTGTTCTGAGGTAACTTGTGGGTGCTGTGATGCTAAAGGTTGTGTAGTCAGTGTGTCAAATGCCAGAAAGGTCACTCATAGTGGACAGGTTTGGGGAGAGCTCCCAGATCAAGACAGAAAAGGAATAATTGGCCATCTACTTCTGAAATATCAGGCTGATGAACAACCAGCAGTCAGGAGATCAGGAGACATATCGCAGTAGGGAAGTCTGCAGTCATGGACTTCTCCAAATTAGTGAGGAGCAATGATGTTACTTTGAGAACTAAGGTGTGCTTTGTAAAATATGCAATGATTTGTTAAGCATTCATCAACAACCTTCACATGTGTAATTCAAGGTTTATTTTCATCAGTCTGTACAAACACCACCATCATTTACTTCCAAATAATTCTACCAACATCTAGAAACTCAATGACCCTAAGCTATCATTTTTCCCTTTCTCCCTTTCTTCTCACCTGTGATAACCACTAATAAACTGTGTTCTCCCCACAATTGCCTGTTTCATAGAAGGGGCTGTGATAGACTCATTCCATCCAGCATGATATATTTGAGATTCCTCTGTGTCAAAGCACGTACCGGGGCTTCATTTCTCTTTACGTCTGTGTGACATTCTCTGGTATGTGCGTACCACATTTCATTTTCCCATTCATCTGTTGGATCTTAAGGTGATTTCCCCTTTTTGTTATTTTGTTGGTGTGGTTCATTCAGAATTGACTCTAGCTGACCTCTCAGTGGATTTTCTGAGGCCATAAATTGCATAGAAAGAGACTGCCCATCTTTCTTCCTTGGAGCAGCTGGATGATTTGAACCTCTTGCCTTTGGGTTGGCAGTGAAACTCATCACAAATTAGACCACCAGAGCTTCTCTACCTCTTGGCTATAGTGGACAACGCTTCGATGAACATTGATGCAAAAGGTGTCTGGTTTTGTTTCTGCCTTCACATCTTTTGGGTAGATACCTACCCTTGAATTTGCTGGGTCATACAAGGGTTCTTTTTGTTTTTGTTAGTTGCAATCAAGTCAGTTCAGACACAATATTTTTACTGTCATGATATTTTACTGACCTTGTAATAATTAACATGTGCCAACAAGTTTGATGGATCTTTATGGCACCAGCAGCCAGGAAATTAAAAGGTGCATTGCCATGGGAAAGTCTGCTGTTAGGGACCTCTTCAAAGTGCTGAAGAGCAATGGTGTCTCTCTGGAGACTAAGGTGCGTCTGATACAGGCCATGGTCTTCGCAATCACTTGTTATGCATCAGAGAGTTGGACAATGACCAAGGAGAATAGAAGAATTGATGCCTTTGAGCTGTGGTGCTGGAGAACAGTATTGAGAATATCACGGACTGCTAGGAAAACAAACAGATTTGTCCTGGAAAGGGTTAAACTGGGTGGCTTCTTGGAGGCAAGGATTCTGAGGCTCCGTCTAAGATACTTTGGACATGTTATGAGGAGAGACCGGTCCTTGGAGAGGGACATCATGCTTGGGAGGGTGGAGGGACAGCATAGGAGAGGAAGGCCCTCTATGAGGTGGATTGATTCAGTGACTGGGATAATTGGAATGGTAGTGTCAGAGACAGTGCGATTGGCACAGGACAGAGCGGAGTTTAGGGCTGCTGTACATAGGGTCGCTATGAGTTGCTAGTGACTCGACGGCACATAACAGCAACAACAACAACAACTATCTATGTGCATTTAAAAGCCTTGGGTTTATCCCACGGTTGGCCAGGGCATTTTGAAAAAAAGGTTTAACATGGGAAGTTATATAACATGTTTATATAATCACGATATTAACATGAGAAGGAGAGTATTTTGCTGAGTGGACTCGCTCAGGCTCATCAGGACAAATACTGCATAAAAGCCATTACTGTAAAAATAGAAAGATAATTGGTAAGATGTGTATAAAAGTCAAAGGAGGACGTGGAATGGGCAGAGGGAGCTGAGAATTAGTACAGGGTGAAATTACAGGGTCACAGAGTTAGGTGGACAGAGGGAGGGGGTGAAGGAATGAGGAAAAATCCAGTGCACACCTGAAAATACAGGGTGATAGTGGGCATAGATAAACAGTGATTAATTTTATAAAACACAGTGTATGGTAATGGTCACACAAAACACAGCTTGAATGAAGGAATGTGTGAAACACAATGTATATGAATCAACACAATGTACACCAATTTCATATACAAAGTGATATAAAATTTCTTAAAATAAAGAAAGAATATACATATTCTATAAGCTTATGAATAATTTGATCATCTCATTAAAGGAATGTTTGCTAGTAACAAAGCCAAATCAGGGTCTGCAGGCACACACTGTTCAAGTCCACACACACAGAGACGTGCTTGTTATTTTGGGTTTGGTGATAGTTTTTTTCCCTCCTGAATATTCATCAAAGTGGATAAGCAATGTACAGCATGTTCCCTTCTTCCTGAAACAATTTCTGTCTTTCATATCAGCTAACAAGCAGAGATTTCTGCCAAGAACTCTTCAGTCACAACAGGCCAACCTTTAACTCCATGACTTTTAGGAATGCAATGGTGTGTTTCATCTTGGCAAACCACAGTAAATATTTCCAACAACTGTCACTGTTTATCATGCTAAGACACCTGGTGCTGTCACCTGTCATATATATCAAGGAAAACAGGTTATCGGGAGTAGATGAAAACAGTGAAAGATGAGAGCAGGGATTCTGTGACTTCCCCCCCACCCCGCCCCCTATTTCTAAGCTCCAAATATTCCTTGGTTAGTAATCATCCTTAACCTTATACCACCAAGGTCTCCTGAAATAATATTATTGTTGTTATGTGCTGCTGAGTCGAATATGACTCAGAGCGACCCTATGAACAACAGATCTGAATCATGTCCTATCCTGTGTCACCCTCACACTTCCCGACACATTAGAGCCCATTGCAGCAGTCACTGAGTCAATTCATCTAATCAAGGGTCTCCCTCTCCTTCACTGAGCTTTCTGAGCATCATGTCTCTCTCCAAGGATTAGCTCCTCCTAGCAGCATCCCCAACATATGTGAGGTGAAGCCTCATCATCTTTGCCTCCAAAGAGCTCTCTGGTTGCGTCCTTTCCAAGACATATTTGTTTATTATTTCGGCAGTCCATGGGATATTCAGAGCATAGACATTGGCTATCTATGGCCATACCATTCTGAGTTTGCCTGACTTCATCTGATCTTGGAAGCTAAGCAGGGTCGGGACTGGTTAGAACTTGGATGGATGATTGCCTGAGAACACGCACAGTCCCTGATCTCAAATCAGTAATCATACAGCCTTAGTGATCAAGATAGCATGGTACTGGTACAGTGGCTGGCACACAGGTCAATGGAATAAAACTGAGAGCCCCCAAATCACTTCATCTATCTCTGATCAATTGATTTTTGACAAGGAGATGAAATCTGTTAAGTGGTGGGGAAATGACAGCCTCTTTAACAAATGATACTGGCAAAACTGGAAAACAATCTACAGAAAACCGAAGCAATACCTTCACTTCACACCGTACACTAAAACCAACTCAAGGTGGATCAGGTACCTAGGAGTAAAACCAAACACTATAGAACTTATCAAAGAAAGACTAAGACCAACTCTAGAAGCCCTAATTTACAGCATGAACAGACTTTTAGGCATAATGAAAATCCTATAAATGGGAGAGAATAAAATAGATAAATAGGATCTTCTAAAAGTCAATTACCTATACACATCAAAAAAGCTACTCTAAAAAGGAAAACTGAAAGACCACATACTGGGAAAAGTATTTTGCAATGACATATCTGTTAAGGGACTCATATCTAAAATGTATAGAATGCTCTAGCACCTTGAAAAGAATAAGGTAAATAACCCACTTGCAAAACGGGGACACAATATTGACAGAAACATCACCAAAGCAGCAATTCAGATGGCAAATACATACATTTAAAAATGTTCAAGATCTATCAATATCAAATATGCATATCAAAGCAATTATGAGATATTACCTAACCCCAGAAACAATAGCAAAGTTCAACGGATGGCAAACAATAAATTATGGTAAGGTTGTAGAGAGATTGAAACTCTTATTCACTACTGGTGGAAATGTAAAATGGCAAACCACTATGGAAGACGGTCTGATGATTTCTCAAAAAGCTGGAAATAGAAATATCTCCAGTGGAATCAAAACAGCATGGTATTGATTCAATGACAGACACACAGACCAATGCAATAGAGTTGAGAATCCAAACACCACACAATCTATGGTCAAATCAAATTTGATAAGTAATCAAAAACTGCTATATAGAAATTACTACCTCTTCAACAAATGGTGCTGGTAAAACTTTATGTCTATCTACAGAAAACTGAAACAGGATCCACATCCCACACCATACACAAAAATCAATGTAAGGTGGTCAAGAGAGGTAAAGCTCAAAATCTTAAAAATCATAAGACATAAAATGGGACCAAATTTAGAACCCCCAGCTTACAGCATGAGAGGGCTTGCAAATATAGCAGAAGAGTACAACTAGGAGTAGTCAATGATTGATCAATGAGACCTTTTAAAAATCAAGCCCTTGTGCATATTGAAACCTTTCTTCCAATAAGATGAAAAGGAAATCTACAGACTGAGAAAAAGACATCTGGCAATGACATCTAAGACTAAGGCCCCGTAATGAAAGTTTACAGAGTCTGATAAGGTATCCACAAGAAAAAGTCTGATAACCCAATAACAAAAGACATGAAAACACTTTCCACAATGGAAGAAATTCAAATGCATAACAGATACATGAAGAAATGCTCAAAATTGCTGGCAATCAGAGAGATACAAATCAAAACCACAAAGAGATACATCTCAAGCCAGTAGCCATAGCAAAGTTTTACAGAACATTAAGCAATAAATGTTGGACAGGATATGGAGAGAACTGGATTTCTAATACTCTGCTGGTGGGACTGTAAAATGGTACAACCATTCTAGCAGGCAGTTTGTGTTTCCTCCAAAAGCGGAACATAGATTTCCCATATGATCCAGCTTTTACACTCCTAGGAACATACCCCAGTGAATTTATAACTGAGACAAAATGGATTTATTTTTACAGCAGTATTATTCACAATAGCAAGAAAATGGGAACATCCCTAAGTCCCATCAACAAGTGAGTAGACTGAGAAATTTCAGTACATTCACACAATGAAATACTATGCAGCACTCAGGAATAACAATTTTGTAAAACACTATATAATGTAGGAGAGTCTGAAGAGAATTATGTTGAGTGAACTAGTTCAGTACCATAAGGACAAATACTGCTTAAAACCATTATTATCAGTTGGAAGGATAACTAGTAACGTGTGTATAGATTTCCAAGAGGAGAAAGGGGACAGGAAAAAGAGAAACCATAGAAATAATGACGATAACAGAGTTTAGTGGGTAGATTAAGGTAAGGGAGTGAAGGAATAAGAAAGTTGGAACTTGAAGGGATAATGCAATAAAAGACACAGATTAACGGTAATTAGATAAAATATAATGTACATGAATGATTCAACAAAACACGATGTAAATGAAATATTATTAAAACACAATGTACATGAAGGAAATGCAAGGTAAACAAACTACTATGTGAAAACAAAACATGGGGAAGGGGGGAAGATATGATCACTGGGATAGTGGAAGTTGAGGGGGAAGACAGAGTAGAGGGAGATTCAGTGCTGTCTTGGAGAGACACTGTGATACCAGACATGGATGTTGTTGTTGTTAGGAGCCTTTGAGTCAAGATAACTCACAACAACTCTATGAACAGGGAATGTGAACCCCATCCAATGCTGTGTCATCTTTACACTTCCTGATACACTAGATCCCATTGTACAGTCACCATGTCAATCCACCCGGTCGAGGATCTGTCTCTCATGCGCTGACCCTCCAACCTTCAAAGCATCATGTCCCTCTCCAAGGAATAGCCCATCCTAGGAACATACCCGAAGTATGTGAAGCGAACCCTCATCATCCTTGCCTTCAAAGAGCACTCTGGCTGCACCCTCTCCAAGACATTTATTTGTGCTTTTGACAGTCCATAGGCTGTTCAGTGCTCTTCTCCAGCACCACAACTTAAAGACATCAATTCTCTTTGTATCATCCGTATTCATAATTCAGCTTTCAAATGCATAGCAAATAATCAGAAAAACAATGACCTGAATCAGATGCACCTTAGTCCTCAAATTGGCAACATTACTGTTTTTGTTGTTGATGTTGATTGCCTTCAAGTAGAGCAAGACTCATAGTGACCCAATGAACAAAA
Source organism: Elephantulus edwardii (assembly GCF_000299155.1). NCBI lineage: Eukaryota > Metazoa > Chordata > Mammalia > Macroscelidea > Macroscelididae > Elephantulus > Elephantulus edwardii. Next base: position 7,939,956 of record NW_006399852.1, read on the forward strand.
GGTCTAAAGCCCCTCTACAACTATCAACATTGCACAAAGATCATAGAGCTTCCAGAGACATGTTGTTTAAGAAGTGCTTCCAAACCGGTCATAGTATGTTATTGTTGTTATGTGCCATTGAGTTGCCTGCAGTGTATAGCGATCCTATGTACAGCAGCTCTGAACCCTTCCCTGTCCTGAGCCAGTCTCATTAATTCTGACACACCCCCATTGCTCCAGTTACTGTATTAATCCCTCTAACCCAGGGTATTCCTCTCCTGCGCTGTTCATCTACCCTTCTGAGCATAATGTCCTTCTCCAAGGACGAATCTCTCCTGGCCACATGCCCAAAGTAAGTGAAACGGAGTTTCAAAATCCTAGCCTCCAAAGAGAGACTTGGTTTCATCTTCTCCAAGACAGATCGATTTGTTTTCTTGGTAGTCCATGGTATGTTCAACACTCTTCTCCAGCACCACAATTCAAAAGCATCTATTATTTTTCTGTCATCCTTAGTCATTATCCAACTCTCTGAAGCATAAAAAATAATTAAGAAGACCATTGTCTGGATTAGGCACACCTTTGTCTGTAGACTGACATCATTACTCTTCAGCACTCTAGAGAGTTCCATGACAGCAGATTTTCCCAATGCAATTCGTCTTTTAATTTCCTGACTGCTGGTGTTAAGAGTGTTGATTGTGGATCTGATCAAGCTGTACTTGCTAACAACCTCAATCTCTTCTCCATCTATTATGGGACTGCTAATTGGCTCAGTGGTGAGAATTTTTGTCTTCTTGAAACTGAACTTCAATCCATATTGAAGGCTACAGTCCCTGACCTTTTGCAGCAAGTACTTCAGGTCTTCGTCAGTTTCAGCAAGCAAGGCTGTGTCATTTGCATAACATAGGCTGTTAATGGGTATTCTTCCAATCTTGATGCCATATTCCTCCTTATAAAGACTTGCTTCCAGAATGATCTGTTATGCATACTGATTGAAAAGGCACAGGGACAGGATGCATCCCTGATGCACTCCTTTCCTGATTTTGAACCATGTACTATTTCCATGCTCTGTTCTGAGGATTGCTTCTTGGTGCAAGTATAGGTTTCATATAAGCAAGATCAAGTTCTGAGATTCCCATTTTCCTCAAAGTTAGCCACAATTTATTGTGATCCACACAATCAAATGCCTTTGCATAGTCAATGAAACACAGATAGACACTCTTCTGGTACCTTCTGCTTTCTGCCAAGATCCATTTGACCTTGGCAATAATGTCCCTAGTGTCACAATCTCTGATAAACCCAGCTTGTATTTCTGGTAGTTCTCTGTCAATGTACTGTTCAAGTCTTTTTTGGATAATCTTCAGCAGAATTTTATTCCTCAATTATTTGGAGAAGTCCCTAACTGAAGACTTTCCCAGTGCAATATATCTCCTCATTTCCTGACTGCTGCAACCAAGAGTGTTAATAATTGTGGATCTAAATAAGATGAAGTTGTTGACAGCTCCATCAACCAATCTCTCCTCCATCCATCCAAGGTGTTGCATGAGTCCAGTAATAAGAATCTTTCTTTCCTTGGGGTTGAGATGCAATCCATATTGAAGACGCATTCCTTGATCTTCTGCAACAAGTGCTTCAAGTCCTTCTCACTTTCAGCAAGCAAGGTTGTGTCATTTGCATAACACAGGTTATTGATGAGTCTACCTCTGATCTGATGCCCTAGAAAAGCAGAGCTGTGACTCAAACAGCTGTATATATACCCATGCATATTGATATATTATTCACAATAGTGCAGAGATGGAAGTAGCCCAACTGTCCATCAACAAACAAATGGATACAAAAAAACCCTATAGTACATTCACACAAAGGAATATTACAAAGCATTGAAAAACTATGAACTTGAGAACACCACACAACATAGGTGAATCTAGAATATATTATGCTGAGCAAAATGTTGCAGTCACAAAAGGACAAATACTGCATTGCATTGCTGTTATAAAAGGAGATCTATATGGTGGGGGGTAGAGAACAGGAAAAGAGTGGTTAGATAATGAACTGCACTAGAACATATGAGGAGAAAAATGGAAAGAAATCTATGATTAGTTATTATATGCATGATAATGAAAAATTTAAAATAAGAGGTGCATTATAAAGAAGACTAGGGGAGGGGGAAGGAAAGAGGAGAGAAGAAAATGTGCAAGAATGAATGAATGAAAGCCCAACCTTTCTATAAGCTTTGGTTAAAATAACAATAAAAAAATAAAAATCAATATGACTGACAAAAACAAAACAAAGAAAAACAGTGGACTGAATCATGGCATAGATCATGAGGTCAGCGTGGAATAGAGCAAAAGTCAGATCTGTTGTTCATAGGATTGGTATGAGTCATATCTACTTGAAAGCAGCTACCAACACCAGTAATCAACACCATTACAAATGGAGAAAAGATTAAAACTGTTTAGGGTTTCATTTTACTTGAATCCACAATTGGCACCCACAGACATTTTCAAGAAAAGTGAATGATGTATTGCAATGAGCACGTCTGTTGCTAAGATCTTCTTAAAATGCTAAATAGCCAGGATATCACTTAAATACACCTGATCCAGGTAGTGACATTTTCAATTGCTTAGTATATAGGTGAAAGTTTAGACCATGAAAGAGGAATATAGAGGAATGATTGATGCTTTTGAGTTTTGGCATTGGCAAAAACTATTGAATACCATAGTCTGTGAAAAGAGCAAACAAGTCTGTCTTGTAATAAGTGAAGCCAGAGTACTTCTTAGAAGACAGGGTGATGAGATTTCATCTCATATGCTTTGGGCATGCTATTAGAAGAGGACAATCCCTGGAGAAGGATATCATGCTTGGAAAAGTAGATGGTTAATGAAAAGAGGAAAGTCTCCAGTGAAATTCATTGACACAATGGCTACAACCAGCAGTGGAGTCAAGCAGAGCCAAAATTGTAAGAATGGTCAGGATTGGGGGGAAAGCGTCTCTGTCAAGTTATACACTGCACCGCTATCAAGTTGGAGGCAACTCAACAACACCTAACAATCACAATAGTAAAAGTCTGCACTGCTTTTAAGAGATTGTTGGTAAAATTATGGTCAACAAAGGCAATTTTGGTGAGGGCTCAGAAGGAAGGAAGGGAGGAGAGCTACAGAGAAAACCCTAACATTTCAGAGAACTTATGATGTGCAGGGTGTAGCTTGAGTCAATCCTTTTTGAGACAAAGAAGATAGTAAATAAGTGAGTAAAGGAGATGAATAAAATTGATTCCAAGGCACACAGAGAAACTGCCAAAAACAGGAAGTAAAAACTAAATATATTTCAGTGGAACATTCTTCTAAGTGGTGCAGCACTCTTCTGTCAATATGCTGTACTAAGGTAACTTGGGGTTGCTGTCATGCTGAACCTTGTACCACTGAGGTGTCAAATGCCATAAATACCCATGGTGGACAGTGTTTGGTGGAGTTCCTAGTTTAAGACAGGTTTGGAAGCAGGAGTGGCATCCACATCCTAAACAACATGCCTCCGAAAAATCTATGAACTTTGATAAACCTCTATTGTTATAGAAAGACTTCAGGCCTTTTGTTCATAGAGTCACTATGAGTCATGCTCAAATAGAAGGCAATCAACAATAATAACAAAGACTGAAGAGACAAAGAATTCTCTCCAGAGGTGACATAGAAAAAGCCTCCTTCGTCTGGAGCCACTGCTCTGAATTCAGACTACTGGCCTTCCAAACTATGAGAAAATAAGTTTCTGTTTGTTAAAATAATCTTCTGATGTTATTTTGTTATAGACAATATAGATAACTAAGACCCACACCTAAGACAACAAATATCACTTGCTTGATGCTAATTTCTGTTATAACAAGCCTTGGGCTTCTGCCTCTGAGGAAACATGTCTATTTGAGTGAAAAGAAATGTGAGACACAGTGGCATTCTTGTTCATCCTTTTGTCTTGCTCCATCAAATTTTCACATTTATCTTTTATAGGAAATTGGAAGGAGCTGTAATGACTGTTAGAAAGAAGTAGGTGAGAACTACTTTTTTTGATTACGGAATGGGCCATGGGGATTTGAGGTAAAGTAGAGGCATCTGCACAGAGACACCTCGCTTGTCTCTCTGTCCTCCTGTTCTGGAATGAAAATTGGCCGGTGCCTTTCACAAAAAAAGAAGTTATGTGGAGTTTTTCTTTGGGGTGGGCGGGGAGAAAAGTTCAACAATGAATGAATGGAAATCCAAAATCTCTATAAAGGTTCACTGAAATTAATTTTTAAAAAAGTTATGAAAAATGAAGTAAGACTCTGACATTTCTATCAGGAGACAGAGGGATTTGTTTTCTCTTCCTGTGTAGATCAGTGCAAAACTGTCATTTTTTATTTTTTTACTAATTTTAATGAAAGTTTACAGAGACATCGGATTTCCATTCATTTATTGTTGCATTTTTCCCCTGCCCACCCCTCCCCCTCAGTTTGCTCTTCTCTTTGAAAAGTAAAAGAAAAATTCTTTCATTGTTATACAATCCCTTCCCCCAAGTCCACTCCACTATGCAGCCTTCATTCTGGACTCATGTCATGACAATAATACCTAATCATATATCTCTTTTAAACAATTTCTATACCTTTCCAACCCTTTCTCATTCCTCTTTTCCAAAGTTTAAAATAATACCACCATTTAAAATTGATGTCATGTTATGGAGGAAGCAACTGAACTCAAACTTTAGAAAATTGCTGTTGGAAAAAAAATAAAGAGGAAGGTAGAAATTTACAACAAAGTAATGCATAATCTCAGACCCATACTGTACCATTGGTGAACCAGTGAAAAATGTAGCATGGTTCTCTGTTAGGTGTTACCATGAGACAGTGAATGGCTTACTAGAGATTTGCATCAACAGGTGTCCAGGACATTGAAAGTGCATCTGATTTCTGGTCACTTTGTACATGTTTATAGCTGCTGTTTCCAACTTGGGTTTCCAGTGGAGTCTCTTGCTGGATTTCTATGCTTTTCTCTGTGTATTTCCACATGGTTCTAGTTCCTCACTTTGCAGCTTCTGGCTCAAGCTTTCCTGTCAAGCCAACCCAGAAGTAAAAAAAACACCACAAAAAACCAAACACCCCTACTTAAATGTCCATTACTGTTACTGTGTACCATTAACTAAGAACTGACTTATTACAGAAGTTCTATTGGATTTTCAGAGGCTGTAACACATATGGGGTGATATTACCTATCTTTCTCCCATGGAGCATCTTGTGGATTCGAACCACGCGTCTTTGAACAGCAGTGCAAGAAATGGTAGTCATAAAGTATAGCCTTGGTGACAAAAATGAGGCTGGCAAGTAAATTACTGCTTTTTTATGGTCAGTGGCATTAATTGTAAATGCCTTTTAAAAAAAGAAAAAAAGACGCGATTTCATACATGGACCTCACCTGACTGACTACATCTGTGAAAAGAATCATTGGAGAAGCTTAGTATCAGCAGTCAAAACCAGACTAGATGCTGCTGACTGTGAAATAGACTATCAATTATTTATTTGCAAGTCCAAATTGATGCTGAAGAAAATGAAAACTAGTCCATAAAAAAGAAATTGTGACCTTGAGTCTATTACATCTGAATTTAAAAATCATCTTAAGAATAGGTTTGAGGTATTGAAAGCCAATGGTTAAGGAACAGAGGAGTTGTGGAATGACATTAAAGATATCATATGTGAAGAGATCATAAGATTATTAGAAAGACAGTGAAGAAAGAAAAAGGCAAGATGGATGTCAGAAGAGATGGAGGAAATTGCATTAGAACATCAAGAAGCCAAAATGAAGGGAAGAGATGTCAAAGAGCCGAACTGAAGATTTCAAAGGGCAGAGCAGGAAGATGAAGTATTATAATGGGATATCTTAAGAAATGGGGTCAGGGAAGAACAGGAAACATCATGATGGATTGAAAAAATATTGAAATGATCAATTATTTCATTTTACATGGGTCTGCACTCAACACTCTCGGTACAAGCAGTCAGGAGAGAGATCAGGAAATGTCTTACACTGAAAAGCCCATTTTAATGGACCTCTCCAAATTACAGAGGAGCAATTTAAATATCAGTTTAAAGACTAAGGTGCATTTAATGCATTCCATGGTCTTTTCAATCACTTGCTATGCATCTAAGAGCTGTACAATGAATGAGGAAGACAGAATAAGAATTAATGCCTTTGAGATGTGGTGTTGGAGAACAGTTCTACACATCCCATGGACTCCAAAAGGATAAACAGATAAGTCTCAATAAAAGTTTAGCCACATTGCTCCTTAGAGACGAGGATGGTGAAAGTTCATCTCACACACTTTGGGCATGTTGATACCAGAGGCTATTCCTTGAAAAGGGACATTATGTTTGGAAAGGTAGAGGGTCAGTGGAAGAAAGGAAGATCAAGTACATGGTACAGTGACTTTAGCAATGGACTCAAATGTGTTAGACTTAACGAGGATGACATACAATAGGACAAGTTTCAGATGTGTAGTCATAGGGTTGCTATAAATAATATTCAACTTGACTGCAGCTAACAATAATAACAACGGGCCACCAGAGCTATAATGTTGTTTGTAAGTGCCATTAAGTACAATTGATAGGGACCCTAGAAACAATGACTCTGAAACTTGCCCCATTCTGGACCAACCTCATTCTCTCCAACACCCCCCATTATCGCAGTCACTGTGCCAGTCTATCTCATCTAGGGTCTTTCTCTCTTGCACTGCCCTTCTACCCTCCCATGCATGATGTACTTCTCTAAGGACTGTCCCCCCACCCCTGACAGCATGCCCAATATATGTGAGGGAGAGTTTCAAGATTCTTGCCTCCAAGACTAACCTAGTTTCACTCTCCAGAACAGACCTGTATTATACTGCTTGAAGTCAAGGATATGTTCAATACTTTTCTCCAGCACCATGACTGAAAGGCATTGATGCTTTTTCTATTATCCTCAATTCTTTTCTAACTCTCAGAAACATAGAAAGCAATTGAGAAAACCATAGCTTGGCTCAGGCGCACCTTACTCTCTAGACTGAAATCACTGCTCATTAGTACTCTGGAGAGGCCATTGACAGCAGTCCCAAAGCAACTTGTCTTTTGATTTCCTGACTGCTGATGCCAAGGGTATTAATTATGTATCCAAGTAAGATGAAATTGTTAACAAATTTAACACATTTGTTTCACATCTATTATGATGCACAGTACTGAGTTTTATTTTCCTGATGTTGAGATACAATCCATATTGAAGGCTGCAATCCTTGAGCTTCTACAGCAAGCACCTCAAGTCCTCCTCATTTTTGGTGAGCAAGGTTACATCTTCTGCATAACATAGGTTTTTGATGAATCCTCTTCTAATCCTGATGCCACATTCTTCTGCATAAAGCACAGCTTCTCAAATGATCTGTTAAGCATTTAGATTGAAAAGGGATGGAGAAAGGATACCTCCCTTACACACTTCTTTCTTGATTTTGAACCACACAGTGTTCCCTTGCTCTGTTTGGACAATAGCTTCATGGTCTGGTTATAGATTTCACATGAAAACTATTTTTTAAACATTTCTAGCACTATAAATGTTTGTAAGAGCAGATTGTTTAATATTTGCCCATGGAACAGCTCATGGGTTTGAAGTCTTAATAATCTACACCAACAGGACTCCTCCGTAGTAACCAGCTGTTGTTGTTGTTAGGTTCTGTGTAGTCTAGCTGAGTCCAATACTTTCTGTTGATTCTTATTGATGGGCTAGATTAGGTTTGAGTGCATTCTGTCTCCACCATGTGTCCAGATAATATGTCTAAATTAATATTTGGCCTTCGCACAAAGTTAATATTGTACAAATATTCTAACTTTACTGAAGGTATGAGGAAGCCAAGGGAGGATCATATGACGTAAACCACCATCTAGCTTTCAGCAAATCCCCTCGCATTTACCTCCAAGCACTCCTTTCTTCTATGTACTCCCTCCCCACTTCCTTTCCAGAATAATTTACTCATTTCCCTTCAACTCCAATAGAACAATTGTACTCATTTCAGAAGCCATCCTCGGCCATCTTCAAGCTCTGCCAGCATAGGTTTGCAAATATAAAACAAATTGTCTTCCAAAGAGGAATTCTGGTTCTAGATGTTTATCTGACAACAGCAGACGCTTTACATCAATTTTTCTTCCCAATTCAAAAAAATCCGTTTGCTTTTACTGATGGTGGCATACATGTTGGGCTGCCAACCAAAGAGACAGCAGTTCAAATCTACCAGATGCTATGAGGGGAAAAGGTAGAGAACCTTCCCCATGTTTACAACCTTGGAAACCTGAGAGAAGGTCTCCATGAGTCAGGATCCACTCCACAGATGTGAACTGTCTGTTTTGTTTTACATTCTAAGAGGGTATTAAAGTATAAGGCATCCACTACTGGGAATATACCCTGAAGAGACCATAGCTGACATCCAAGCAGATATATGCACACCCATGTTTATTGCAGCTTT
>NW_006399852.1:7949162-7951042 GCF_000299155.1 Elephantulus edwardii
CTTTGACAAGCACTGTGGCAATTGGACAATTAAAACAGACATTCGGATGGCGGGGAAGAAGAACAAACTGGGGAGGAGGGTGGAGAGAACGGTGCAACAATGAAGGAGTGAAAGCCCAGAATCCCTGTGAATGTTCATTGAAACTAATAAAATTTAATAATAATAATAAGAAAAATAAAGTATAAGGCATCCAAAACGGAAAAGTTAGTCAAGTCACTACTTGCCACTTGGTTAAACTTTTATCCAAGTCTTTTTGCCTCCTCTACATAGTAGGAACAGTACCAAATGGGCTGTCCAGATTTCCATGTTATTCCTTCAAGATTCATCTTGAAGGGAAAAAAAAACCCCAAAACTGTTGACTCCTTGGATTCCCTGCAAGATTCACCCTCATGACAGTTCGCAGCATCAGCTATCATGTGGAGCGTTGCTGACAGAACTGACTTTGCAACTCCCTTCCCAAAGTGCCACCTAATACATGTTCAGTTCAATAAACCGCAAATCAACTTAATGGTAAGAACTTTCTTTCTCTCCAGAAAAGTTCGTAGGTTAGGGATCATAGCTTTAAGGATGTTTTCTTTAAGTACAAATATGATATTGTCAAGTAATACTGGGTATCAGATTTTATGTGGGACCTAGTTCTAACAACCACCAGCTTTCACAACCCAGATAGTTTCTGAAAGAAAAGCATTCATGTGTGCTTTCTAGCACTGTAACCTAAAATATTTTATAGCCTAAAAAAGGACTGGCATGTGGGGTGGAGGTGGGAAGAATAGGAAAAGAGTGGATAGATAATTAACACTGCACTGGAACAAATGAGGGGAAGAACTGTGTGAAAGAAATATATGATTAGGCATATATATGACAATAATCTGTAATAAGAGGTGCATTGCAAAATGAACTGGAAGAGAGGAATGAGAGGGAGAGGAAGGAAAATGTGCAAGTAATTAATAAAAAAATTATCTCATTTGGCTTTTATAGCCCTAAAAGAAAGTCAAGGCAGGTACCATTACTATCATGTCAAATGAGCAGATGCATATATGGAAGGTAAGTGTGGCTTTAGAAATGGCTTTCGCTGATAACACGCAAAACTGACACTGGATTCTGAATTTTGAGAACATTCTAGAATGTTCCCTGGGCAAGGATTATGCCTCAAAGTGAGGCTTCATCATTCACACACATGCACAGAAATTCTATTAAAGATTCTCAAAGACCTATAAGATAAGACAGATGCTATTAGACATATCCAAATGTTTTCTTTGATGATAGAAGTTAGCAGAATAGAAATAAAGAGTAGTCAAACAGAGTCTTCATCTCCTGAAGACCCAGGTGAGATGAATGGACACAGTAACTAGGGTAATTGGGGGTAGGTGTGTGGGAGTCAGTGAGACTGGCTCAGGAAAGGACAGAGTTCAGAGCTATTGGTGGCTGGAGGGCTGCTATAAGTCACAGACAACTCAATGGCACATAACAAAACTGGTAATCAAACAGATAAGTGCATGGAAATAAACCTTGATGGTACTGTTATATGAAACAGAGGGTATAATTAATTCAATCCTTTGCACCTATAAGACAAAGGAAAGAGGTGACTGGAAATCAAAGAGGGTCTCTGATGTGAGGGAGTCAGGACTGCACTAGAAACAGTTCACATAGGTTCTCTAAACCACCGTCTTGCCCCACATATGGGGGAAATGTGGGAAGGCTAGTGTCCATCAATGCACCAATGGCTAAAGATACTGGTACATTCACCAATGGAAATTGTTATTGTTAAGTGCTACTGAGTCATATACGACTCACAGCGACCCTGTAAACAAGATCGGAACACTGTGCCATCCAGTGCCTTCTACACCGTCTCTGACATGCTTGAACCCATTGTTGTACTA
>NW_006399852.1:7952386-7960248 GCF_000299155.1 Elephantulus edwardii
GTTCATTTGTATTTTAGCAATTATATAAAGGCATTTGATTGTGTGGATCATAGCAAACCATGACTGAAATTGAGAAGAATGGGAATCCCAGAACACTTAACTGTGCTCATGTGAAACCTATACCTGGACCAGGAGTTGTTGTGTGAACACAGCAAGGAAACACTACATGGTTTAAAATTAAGAAAGGAGTCTGTCAGGGCTATAGTCTCTCTCCATAACTATTTAATCTGTATGATGAGCAAATAATCTAATAAACTGGACTCTATGAAGAGGAATGTGGCATCAGGATTGGAGGGTGACTCATCAATAATCTGCACTACACAGATTATACAACCTTGCTTGCTGAAAGTGAGGAGGACTTGAAGCATTTGCTGCAGAAGATCAAAGAATGCAGCCTTAGGTGTGGATTGTATCTCAATGTCAAGCAAACAAATATTCTTACTGATAGACTGATAGGCAACACCTTGATGGATGGTGAAGAGATTGGAACTGTCAATAACTTCATCTTGCTTGGATCCAAAGTTAACACTCTTAGTACCACCAGCAGTCAGGAAATCAGGAAATGCTTTGTACTGGAGAAATCTGCAGTTAGGGACCTCTTCAAATTATTGAGGAGAAATTATGTCAGTTTGAGGACTAAGATACGTCTGATTCATGCCATAGTTTTTCTGATCACTTGGTATGCACCTGAGAACTGGACAGTGAGTAAGGATGACAGAAAAAGAATTGATGCCTTTGAGCTATGGTGCTGGAGAAGAACACTGGACATGCCATGGACAGCCGAAAGAATAACCAAATACATCTTGAAGAGGGTGTAGCCAGAGTGCTCTTTGAAGGCAAGAAAGATGAAGCTTCACCTCACATATTTCAGGCATGTTGCTAGGAGGGGATATTCCTTGAAAAGGGACGTGATGCTAGGAAGGGTGGAGGGTCAGTGAAAGAGAGAAATATCCTCAACCAGGTAAATTGATGTGGTGACTGCCGCAATGGGCTCTTGTGTGTCACAAAATGTGAGGATGGCACAAGACAGGACAGGGTAGGATAGGACATCTTTTGTTCATAGGGCTGTTACAAGTGGTACTCAACTCAATGGCCCCAACAATAACAACAACAACATACCCAAACTATGTGAGACAAAACGTTGTCTCATTTGCCTTAAGAAGAATACAGACTGTACTTTCTCCAAGGCATATCTGTTTGTTCTTTTGGAAATCCATGGGATATTCAGAACTCTTCTCCAACACCAGAGGTCAAAATTATCAACCCTTCTGCTGTCATCCTTATTCACTGCCCAGCTCTCAAATGCATAGGAAATAATTGAAAATGTCATGACCTGAATCAGACACACCTTACTCCTGGTTATAAAACATATAATAATAGAGTGTTGTTGTTGTTACATGCCATCGAGTTTATTTCAACTCATAGCAACTCTAGCCACAGTAGTTCTGAATCCTGCTCTAACCTGTGCCAATCTTACTATATCTGACAAACCTATCCTCATTACCCAAGTTACTGTACCAATCCATTTCACCTGAGATCTTCCTTTCTTGTGTTGTTCCTCTACACTTCCAAGGATGAATTCCTTCTCCACGGACTGGTCCCTCCTGGTCATGTGCCCAAAGTATGTCAGGTGGCACCTCAAAATCCTTGCCTCCAAGCAATAGCTTGGTTTCACCCTCTCCTAGTTTTCTTGGCAGTCCATGGTATGTTCAATACTTCTCTCCAGCACCACAATTCAAAGGCATCAATCCTTCTGTCATCTTTGGTCCTTGTCCAGCTTTCTGATGCATAGCAAGTAACTGCAAAGTCCATGGCCTGAATCCGGCACATCTTAGTCCCTAGACTGATATCGTTACTCTTCAGCACTCTGGAGAGGCCGCTGACAGCAGATATTTCTAATGCTATTCGTCTTTTGATTTCTTGACTACTAGTGCCAAGAGTGTTGATTGTGGAACCTAGCAAGCTAAAATTGTTAATCTCAGTCTCTTCTCCATCTGTAATGGTTCCAAGAGTTAAGATCTTAGTTTTCTTGATGTTGAGCTTCAACCCTTATTACACACTATAGTCCTTGACTCTCTACAGCAAATGCTTCATGCCCTCAGTTTCAGCAAGCAATGTTGTGTCATCTGTGTAATGCAGGGTTTTGATGAGTCTTCATCCGATCCTGATGCCACATTCTTCCTCATAAAGTCCAGCCTACCGAGTACTCTGTTCTGCATATAGACTGAAAAGGTATGGAGACAGATGCATACCTGATGCACACATTTCTTGATTTTGAACTATGCAGTGTTTTCTTGCTCTGTTCTGACAATAGTCTCCTGGCTTACGGATAGGTTTTGCGCAAGCACAATCCAGTGGTCTGGAAAAATCATAGTTCTCCAAGGTTAGCCAAAATTTTTTGTGATCCATATAGTCAAATGTCTTTATATTGTCAATGAAACACAAAGAGAAATTCCTCTGCCACTCTCTGCTTTCGACCAAGAACCATCTGACATTGGCAGTGATGTCCTTAGTGCCATGGCCTCTTCTACACTCAGCTTGTATTTCTGGTAATTCTCTGCTGATGTACTGTCCCTATGACATCTGGATGAGCTTTAGCAGAATTTACTTACATGTGATACTAGTGATATCATTCAATATTTTGTACTATGTCAAGTCACCTTTTTTATGGAATGAAAATAAATATGGATCTCCTCCAGTTAGTTGGCGAGATGATTGTACTCCAGCCTGGTGAACCCTTCTATGGCTCCCATCTATTTGATGAAATATTTCAATTGGTATTACACCAATTCCTGGAAACTTATTTTTTGCCAATTTCTTCAGAGTAGCTTGAATTTCGTCCTTCATCACTATTGTTGCTTTATCATATGTTGTTTCATAAAATTCTTCTATGTCAGCCAATTCTTTTTGGTACAGTGACTCTGTATGTGTGCTCCTTCCATCTTCTTTTGATGCTTCCTGGATCATTCAATACTCTACCCATAGCATATTTAATTCTTGCAACTTGAGGCTTGAATTTCTTCTTCAGTTCCTTCAGATTAAGAAATGCTAAACAAGTTCATCCATTTTTATTTTCTAACTCCAGCTCTTTGTACATTTCATTATAATATTTTTGCTTCCTGTCTTCCTGAGATGCCTAGTGGAAAATGGTTGATGAGTTACAGTCAGGCAGCAGCAGCTGGAGGGACCTGTAACAGTGAAGTAACTAGAGACCTGAGCTACCATATCTCTGTTTGGCTGGACTGATAGGCTGATTTGGAGGGAGGGGGTTGTTGAGCAAAGTGTTAGCAGGGAGATAGAGGTTGGAAAGGGAGGAGTAAAAGTGGATACTGGTGGAGTAAGACTAGGATGAAGGAACCAAGTTACAGACACCAAAGTGTAGAGGAACACCAAATCAGTTACTTTTATAACAGGGAAGTGTCTTTCATCTGCTCTTCTGGGTAAAATGCTTATCTGTCAGATATTGTTCTAAAGCTAAGCATCTAAATTAATGCAGACTAGGCAGAAGGATTGGTCATCCACTACCAAAATAACAGGCCTTTGAGAATCCTATGCACAACACAGCAAAAAGAGAGCAAATAGAGTTTATGAATCACTAAAAACTTATCTAGAATTTGCTAAATACTGTAAAAGACGGGAGAAATTAGTACAAATTATAGTGAGTAGCATAAATCAGTCACAGAGTGATGTGTATGATAAAGAATTGTTGTTATTAGGTGCTGTCAAGTACAACTCATTACAACCCCATAAACAGGAGATCTGAACCCTCTTCTTTAACTATCATTCTTCCTCTGGTGTTAATAGGGTTCTTAAAGGCCTGTTATCTAAGAAGTGATTGCCATTCTTGCTTCCAAGTCTATCTTAATCTTGGCGCTATACGAAACCCTGTCCACCATGGGTAAACTTTATGGCATTTAACACACCAGTGGCACAGTTTTCAGTATCACAGTAACATCAAGTTATCCTAGTACAACAAAATGACAGACAAGTGCTGTACCACTTAGAAAAATGTTCTCCTCAAATACAATTTAGAACAAACAGTTTATATTCAACTTTCCATTAAATTAAAACAACTTACCCTCCAGAGTGCACTGCTTCACACAGGAAGCCCCGTACTGGACACTATTAGTCAGAGCCCAACCAACCCATCTACCAGGTCCTGATTGATTTAAACAAGAGGCTTCCAGCCCACAAGTGATTGTTAATTAAATCCAAATGACCAATCAGCTTACACTTGATTATTAATGAAATAAAAGAATGACTAAACAGTTTACACTTAACTTTCAATTAAACCAAAACAACCTACCCTCCAGAATCCAATTGCTTCTTACAGGAGCCTCCCAACTGAGAAATAACAATTTATATAAAAACCAGGGGTCTGATGTTTTAGTGGCAATAAGCTGTACTGCAATCCCAAAGGCACATGGTTCAAGGTCACCAGGTGCTATGCAGAAGAAAGATTGGTAATCTCCCACGCATTTACTTCCTCTGAAAACTCACTGGAGGGTCAGCTACAGTTTGGTTCTGGCTCTATGGTACACAACAACAATATAAAAACTAGGAAATTGTTTACACATATAAAGAATCAATTTTGAGGGTAAACAGAGGTGAAAATTAGGAGAGAGGGAAACAAAAAGAGTAAGAAATATTTTAAAAAATGAATGGAAGTCCAAAATCTCTGTAGATGTTCACTGAAATTAATAAATAAAAATTAAAAAATAAAAAGATTATAAAAATCTTTGAAAAGGATATAAAAAATAGAGGCTGTTGTTCGTTGCTGTTGACTAGATTTATATGTAGTGAGTGATTCTATGAACAACAGAACTGAACCTTGCCCTATCCCTGTGCCACTCTTATCATTGTCTGATATAGTTGAGCCCATTCTTGTAGTCACCATGTCAATTTGTCTTTTCCAGCGACTTCTTCTCTTTTGCTGTTCCTTTCCATGTTTGATGTCCTTCTCTAAGGAATGACTCTTCCTAATGACATGCTCATTCCAAAAAAGACAACCAAAAAGAATGTGGAAGTTATCAGACAACATCATTATTATCACATGTAAGTAAAATCCCATTGAAAATTATCCACAAAGAACTAGACCAGTACATTGATTGACAAGGAACTGCCAGAAATTCAAGTTGAATTTAGAAGTGATTGTGGCACTACGAATAGAACTCCTGATGCTTCCCCAAAACAAATAGTTCCTGAAACAGTTGCTGCAGAACATTAAAGACTACAGCCTTTAATATGGATTATAATTTAGTATCAAGAAGACAAAAGTTCTCACTACTGTGCCAATAAACATCATGATAGATGGAGAGAAGATTGAAGTTGTCAGTGATTTCATCTTGCTTGGATTCAGAATCAACACCCTTGGTACCAGCAGTCAAGAACTTAAAGACATATTGCACGGAGAAAATTTGCTATCAAGCAGTTCTCTAAAGTGTTAAGAAGCAATAATGTCAGTTTGAAGACCCAGGTGTGCTTCACTCAAGCAGTGAACTTTTCAATTACTTGTTAGGCATCTGAAAGTTGGGTAATGGATAAGGATGACAGGATGATGATTTTGAGTGGTGATGTTGTGGAAGAGTATTGAATAGCCAATGGATTGCCAAAAAAGCAAACAAGTATGTCTTGGAGAAAGTGCAGCCAGGATGCTCTGTAGAGACAGTGAAGCTCCATCTCACATTGAGTGTGTCATTAAGGACAACTTATTGGAAAGGAACATCATGCTTGGAAAGGTGGAGGGCCAATAAAAGAAAGGAAGTCCATCAACGAGATGGATTGACACAGTGACTGTAACAATGGATTCCAATATAACAGAGATCCTGAGGATGACACAGGATAGGGCAGAGCACAGTGCTACTGTTCATAGGGTCACTAAGCTGGACTCCACTCAAAGACAACTACCAACAATAACAATAATACACCCAAAGTATGTGAGATGAAGTCTCACCTTCATTGCCTCTGAGGAGCAGACCGGTTATACTTTCTTCAAGGCATATTTATTTGTTCTTTCAGCAGTCTGTGGGAGATTCAGTACTTTTCTTCAACATCACAATTCAAACACATTGATTCTTCTTCTGTCCTCTTTATTCATTGTCCAACTTCCT
Source organism: Elephantulus edwardii (assembly GCF_000299155.1). NCBI lineage: Eukaryota > Metazoa > Chordata > Mammalia > Macroscelidea > Macroscelididae > Elephantulus > Elephantulus edwardii. Next base: position 7,958,497 of record NW_006399852.1, read on the forward strand.
GGTGCATAGAAAGTAATGGAAAAGATGATGACTTGAATCAGGTCTTTAAACTGACATCAGTCCTCTTCAGCCCTTTGGAGAGGTCCTTGACAGTAGATTCTCCCAACTCAATGCATCTTTTATTTCTTGACTTCTAGAATTAAGGATGTTGATTGTGTTTATGACACAATAAAATCCTTGACAACTCTAATCTTTTTTTTATTGTGATCTTGTCTATTGTCCCAGTGGTGAGGATTTTTGTCTTCTTGTTGAAATATAATCCATATTGAAGACTAGTCTTTGATCTTTGCAGCAAGCACTTCAAGTTCTTGTTTTCAGCATTCAAGGTTGGATTATTTACATAACACAAGCTGTTGATTCTTCCTCAGATCCTCTCACTGTAGTTTTCTTCATAGACTCTAGCTTCTTGAATTATTTGATCAGCTAGAGATTGAATGAGTATTGAGAAAGGATACAACCCTGATACACATTTTTCTTTATTTTAAACCGTGTATTGTTTCCTTGTTCTGTTCCATATAGCTTCTTGACCTAGGTATAGGTATGGCATGAGCACCAATTAAGTGTTCTGGGATTCATATCAATTCTTATCAATTTTGGCAATAATTTGTTATTATTCACACAAATGCCTTTATGTAGTCAGGAAAACAGAAATATTTATTATTCTGTTATTCTCTGCTTTCAGCCAACATACATCTGACAACAATGACAGACCTGATATCTTCTTCTAAATTCAGTTTAAACTTTAGCCATTTCTCTGTCAATGTACTATTCTAGCTGATTTTAGATAATCTTCGACAGGATTTTACTTTTATGGGGTATTAATTATATTGCTTGATAATTTTCACACTCTAGTGGGTCACCTTTCTTAACCTCTTCCAGTCAGTTGTCTGGGTAGCTGTCTTCCAAATGTCCTGGCACATCTGTTGAGCACATCCAGGGTTGCATATACTGGGGCCTGTTTTTTTGTGTGAATGCCTTCAGTGCAGATTGAACTTCTTCCTTTATTATCATTGGTTCTCAATTATATGCTAATTCATGAAATGGTTTAATGTCAAAGCATCAGGAAGCCAAAACAAAGGAAAAAAATGCTACTTTAAAAGAGATGAACAGTAGATTTCAAAGGCAGATTGAGAAGACAAAGAAAAGGATTATTAGGGAATTTGCAAATAATTGGAGTTGGAAAATTAACAGGGCAGTACTCACTCAGCATTTCTCAAACTGAAAAACAGATAGAAAAATACATACTTATCTGATATTGTTGCTAGATGCCATGGAGTTTATTACCACTCATAATAGTAATCTACGATTCGATGGTACCAAACAACAACATAATCACTCTATGAGCAATATGATGATGATGATGTTGTTGTTGTTGTTAAGTACCATCGAATCGCAGGCGACTCATAGAGACCCTATGAAGGGAAGTCATCAACACTTGTGTGTCTTTTATGCTCTCTCCAGGTTCATAGGGTTTCCAGAGGCAAGCTATTATAGAAGTGGATGCCACTTCTGCTTTCAAGCTTGTTTTAATCAGGGAGTGTTCCACCAAACAGTGTCCACATGGGTAACCAACCATTAACACATTTGACACATCAGTGTCACAGTGTCCAGCCTAAAAATATGGAACGCTTCACGAAGCCTGTGCTAATCTAACGGTCTCTTACACACTCCAACCCACTGTTACAGTCACTGTGTCAATCCCTCTTATTGTTGGTCTCCCTCTGTTTTTCTAATCTCCAACATTCCCAACAC